>NW_024743793.1:595000-892500 GCF_018991925.1 Homarus americanus | reverse complement strand
AGAAGTGTAACTGATTAACGTTAATGAATGATAAAACCCGAGATTAAATTGCCTCCATTTTGTTACCGCCGGTGGAGGTAAAATAGTGTTTCTCGTGATTAAAATTACTGATGGTATACACACACACACACACACACACACACACACACACACACACACCACACACACACACTCCACCCCACCCCCATCCACACCCATTCAACCGCCCACTCACACACAGATCCCCCCAAAAAAAAATAAAATAAAATAAATAAATAATAAAATAAACTTTTTACCTGAAAAGATAAAATAAAATCGACTCAGCCAAAACACCTGGACCACCCTAACCTACGACTAAGGTACGGGTCTCCAGCAGGTAGTTAACGTCAGGTGTGCTGCAGGTGAGGCCAGGGACACGCTACACCCTGGGCAGACCTCTGAAGGGTTAACGGGCCAGGGAGTGTTTAAACCAATACAGCAAACAGTAAACATGTAATTATAAAAAACATATATAGACCTGCACACAAATAGTTCCTTTACACACACACACACACACACACACACACGCACACACGCACACACACACACACACACACACACACACACACACGAATTCTCTAAAACATTTTAACAGGTCCTCAGTGGTTGCCAAGTCGCACAATTACTGGCAATTTTCCGGGACGTTTATGAGGGAGGCAGGTCGTGGCGGGGACGGTAAGGTGTGTCTCTCACTCTCTCTCTCTCCCTATCTCTTACGGCAGTGTCTCTCTCCCTTTTACGGTAGTCTGTCTCTCTTTCCCTCCTACGGTAAGGTGTGTGTGTGTGTGTGTGTGTGTATCCTGCATTCTTCTCAATATTCTCTAGCATGTAAAAGAAATTAAATCAAAATTACTAAAATCGTTTTCAAATTATTAAAAAAACAAAAACAAAAACAAAATTACCATCACCAGCAGCTTCTCTGACCCTCCCCCTCCCTCCCTCATTCTCCACCATCCCCTCCCTCTTTTCCCCCTCACCACCCCCTCCTTCCTCCCCCTCACCTCTAAAGAAAGAAGAGAGATTACAAGGCCTAAAATTTACTCCCCAAAATTGGCCACCCAAATTGGCCCTCATCAGACTTCCTGTACGGGGCGAGGCGGGTGGGGGTGTGGCAAGGCGGGAGCGAGGCGGGGTGGGGTCAGGCAGGCAGGCAGCAGGGCGGGGTAGGGTCGAGGCAGGGCAGGGCGGGACGGAGCGGGGAGGAGCTGTGATGACGGTAGCCCACCACAATTACCAATTACAAGAAAATGAAAGTAAAATATGCAGTCCCATTATAGCGATTATCTTCCTCTCTGATCAAACGACGCGAGACCCGGGCAATCGAGGAGCGGGTTAAGTAGATTGGGAAGAGGAGGAGGAGGAAGAGGGAGAGGAAGAAGGGGAAGGAAGGGGGGAGAAGAGGAGGAAAAGAAGAGAGAGGGGGAGGAGGAGAAGAGGAGGAAGGAAAGAGTGAGAGAGTGGAGGAGAAGAGAGGGAGGGAACAGAGTGGTGGAGAATTGGAAGGGAAGAAAGTGGGGGAGAAGAGGAGGAAGAGAATATTGAGTGAGAAGGGAAAGAGAGAAGAGGTTAGGGGAGACGAGAGGATGACTGGAGGAGTGTGGGGAACAAAAGAGAAGAGAAGAGGAGGGGAGAGGAGAGGAGAGAAGAGGAGAAGAAGTGAGGAGAAACGAAGAAGAGAGTGGAGACAAAAGAGGAGGAGAGAGAGAGAGAGAGAGAGAGAGAGAGAGAGAGAGGAGTACTGCTTGGGGAGCCAGTCATTGCTGCCTCGGGATTATTTCATTAGACCAAGTTTTAAAAGTAAGAACCTTGTTAGCTGAGAATTTAAAAGCCTTACATCCAAGCTCAGCACTCACTTACTCTAAGTCGGCCACATCTGAGCTTGTGTTACGGTGGTAGTGGTGGTGATAGTGATAGTGGTAGCAGTAGTGATGGTGGTGGTGGTGGTGGTGGTGGTGGTGGTAATAGCAGTAGTGATGGTAGTAGTGATAATGGTAGTGGTGGTAGTGGTAGCAGTAGTGATGGTAGTAGTGATGGTGGTAGTGGTAGCAGTAGTGATGGTAGTAGTGATAATGGTAGTGGTGGTAGTGGTAGTGGTAATAATGACGATAGTGGTAATAGTGGTGGTGGTAGTGGTGGTAGCAGTAATTGATGATAGTGATAATGGTGGTGGTGGTAGTGGTAGCAGTGAGTGATGGTAGTAGTGATAGTGGTGGTGGTGGTGGTAATAATGACGGTGATGGTAATAGTGGTGGTGGTGGTGGTGGCAGTATTGATGGTGGTAGTGGTGGTAATAGTGGTGGTGGTAGTGGTGGTGGTAGTGGTGGTGATAGTGGTGGTGGTAGTGGTGGTGGTAGTGGTGGTGATAGTGGTGGTGGTAGTGGTGGCGGTAATGGCTGGTGATAATGGTGATGGAAGTGGTGATGGAGCCCTGCTATTTCTTCGCTGGGTAATTGTTAAGATCAGTATCGAGTTCATTTGCATTCTTACGTCCTCAAGGGGTTAAGTCATCGTACTCAAGGGGCTAAGTCATCGTACTCAAGGGGTTACGTCATCGTACTCAATGGGTTGTCATCGTACTCAAGGGGTTGTCATCGTACTTTAAGTCATCGTACTCAAGGGGCTAAGTCATCGTACTCAAGGGGTTACGTCATCGTACTCAATGGGTTGTCATCGTACTCAAGGGGTTGTCATCGTACTCAAGGGGTTAAGTCCATATTCAATGGGTTGTCATTATACTCAAGATGCTAAATTATAGTATTAAAGGGGTTAATTTTTAATAATCAAAGGGTTAAATCATCATCCTCAAAGGGATAAATCAGCATTTTCAAAGGGTTAATCCATTATCTCAAAGGGTTAAATCATCATCCTTAAAGGGTTAAATCATCCTCCTCAAAGGGTTAAATCTTCAAACTGAATGGATTAAATATTCACACCCAAGGGGCTAAATCATGATACTCAGGGGGTTAAATCCTCATAATGAAGGGGTTAAACACCAGGTTTTCCCAGGAGTGTGTTGCTATCCTCGCCCCGGGCATCAAGCCAAGACGTGTTTTGCACCAAGTTTCCTCGTCGTCAGAGCTCGACTTTACTCGTTCCCAACAAACTCTCACCATTAATGCAGATATCAAATTAAATTTTTGATACCTGCAGAGTGGAGCCTCGTGCGCCACCTCTTAGAACTTGAAGTAAACAATTGTCTTACATATTTAGGTAATAAAAACACCTTTTATGCGTCACACTAACAACTGCTTCACATATTAAGACAATGAGACACATTTTATGAGTCATATTAACAACTGATTCACATAATAAGACAATGAAACACCTCATAAGAATTAAACAACTGTCGCGTATAATTACTCAAAAAGCGCTGCATCATCATGACTCGCATATATTAGTCATTATTACCTCGTGTTGTAGTTAAGGTTAATAAGGGAACATTCACGGACAAGTAATTACCGAGTTTGTAAAGATCTGATCCCGTTAAGAGATACTGTAGCTAAGGTGCTTTCTAGAATCTGTTTCCGCGCGCGCGCACGTGTGTGTGTGTGTGTGTGTGTGTGTGTGTGTGTGTGTTAAACAGGTGGTAGAGTATTACCGTCTGTGTGAGTATAAAACAGTTGGTGAACACAGACAGATAGAAGAGACAGACCACACACACACACACACACACACACACACACACGAAAAAGCCGGTGAGAAGAGGTAGAGATTGTAGGCGTGACATACAAGAACAATGGCAGGCAGCGTTGTTCAGGCCGGGGTGGAGGGCCACTTGGCAATGCAATATCCGAGCTTCTAGTCTGGAAGGAGATAATCTTTTACGGTCGGCTTCGGGCTCACACTCCCACTAAACCGCACAATACCGCTCCACTACTACCACTCCCCCGCTCAAATCCACACGAGTAGAAAAAAAATGGAAATAAAATATAAAGCGTGGAAAGAAAAATGGTGATAAGGTCAAGCGCACCTGTGTACCAGCAATATCCAGCTCGAAAAATCTATAAAATACAAACACATATCCAGCGGGCGAGCGTCGTAGTAGTGTAGAAGAGGACGGGTTGGCCAGGGGGAGGGTACGGGGAGGGGGGACATATTTATTACTACGCACACAGGTCGCCGACGTGGGCCACCGCGGGTCCTGGCGACGGCCTCCCGCCTCCACATGGGTTCTGGCCCATCTGTCAAAGCCGCACCATAAAGATGTGCTTCCTGGAGCCCAAATGTGGGGTCTGAAAGGAGTGAATAGAGCCGAGAATTAACAGTGGATAGCGCATGTGTGTTTACCACCAGCACCACCACCACCAGCCTCACCAATATTCATCCGCTCTCGCCCCCAGTGGGTGATGCCCCTCGTGCCCTTACCTGCCCCCTCCACCACCTGCCCTGCCACGCTCACCAACCACCGCTCCTTATTACTTCCCCAGACGCTAAGGAACTCATTCTTGGCTCGTTCAATGAACTACGAGTAAGTAATTGGACATGAACGAAAGAGGTGGAGGTGAACGAAACAAAGTGGCGTCCCACCCAGCGCATGCAGATGACGGCCGGAAGGGACCTGATGCCGTCGGGAGAATTTTAATACACAACACTTTGTTTGTCATTTGGTCGTCTCAAAGTTTGGTTAAGGAGGCTGACTACGGCCGATCCCCGGAAGGTGTTACAGAGGTGAGGGGTGAGGTAGGCGAGGGGTGAGGGGGAGGGAGGGAGGGACAGTCAGGTGTGGTCTCCAGTGGGCGTATTTCCATAAAAAGCCGTACTGGACTCAGCCCCTCCCTCGCCTCACTCTATCGATCTCCAGCTCTTTAAACTCGGCTGTTTCCCCACACCTCCCTCATCCTCTCCTCCTCCACACCCACCCCACCCATCCATCTCTCACCACACCCACCCCACCCATCACTCACCACACCCACCTCACCCATCCATCTCTCACCACACCCACCTCACCCATCCACCTCACTCACACCCACCTCACCCATCCATCTCTCACTCACACCCACCCACTCATCCATCTCACCACACCCACCTCACCCATCCATCTCTCTCACCCACCTCACCCATCCACACTCCCATCTCACCATCATCACACCCACCTCACCCATCCATCTCCATCTCACCCATCCATCACCACACACCCACCCCACCCATCCACTCCATCTCACCCATCCATCTCTCACTCACCCATCCATCTCACCCATCATCTCACACCCACCTCACCCAACCATCTCTCACCACACCCACCTCACCCATCCATCTCTCCACACACCCACCTCACCATCCATCTCACTCACACCTCACCATCCATCTCACACCTCTCACATCCATCTCCATCTCCCATCCATCTCTCCACACATCCATCTCCATCCACCTCCCATCCACCCTCACCTCACCCATCCATCTCTCCATCTCATCCATCTCTCATCTCTCACCCACCCACACACCCATCCATCTCATCCACTCACCTCACCCCCATCTCACCCATCCATCTCACTCATCCATCACCCATCCATCCATCTCTCACTCACACACCCACCTCACCCATCCACCCTCACCACACCCATCCATCTCTCACTCACACACCCATCTCACCCATCCATCTCTCTCACTCACACCCACCTCACTCATCCATCTCACCCATCCATCCATCTCCTCACACCCACCTCACATCACCTCATCTCACCCATCACCCATCCATCTCTCACTCACACACCCACTCTCACCCATCCATCTCTCACCCACTCCACCTCTCACTCTGACTGCTCCCTCATGACCTCTCTCACTGCTCCCTCATGACCTCTCTCACTGCTCCCTCATGACCTCTCTCTCTCCTGCTCCCTCATGACCTCTCTGCTCCCTCATGCTCTCTCTGCTCCCTCACCTGCTCCCTCATGACTCTCTCACTGCTCCCTCATGACCTCCTGCTCCCTCTGCTCCCTCATGACTCTCTCTCTCACTGCTCCCTCATGACCTCTCTCTCCCTCATGACCTCTCTCACTCTGCCCTCTCTCTCTCCTGCTCCTCATGACCTCTCCTGCCCTCATGACCTCTCTCACTGCTCCCTCATGATTATCTTCTCCCTTACTCATGACTCATTTATTAATTCTACTACTAAAATATTAATAGTGAAAACATTATTACGGTACTATTACTACTACTACTACTACTACTACTACTACTACGACTAATAATAATAATATAAAAAAACACAATAATAATAATAATAATTAGAACACATCCCATAACACAAACACTCTTTAACAAACCAAACAAACAAACAAGTCCGTTAAAACACAATACTAAAACAATCAAAACAAACACAATATCAAAACAACCCAAACAAACCAAACAAACAACACTAAAACAATCAAACCAAACACACAACAAAACAATCAAAACAACCAAACAAACAATCTCCCAAAAGCTTTACAGAAAAAACATAAAGAAAACTCCAGTTCTCATTAAAACAACTAAAACACTTTATAGTCACAATGAAAACTTTAGCTAATTAAAAACTTCCAAGATGGCCGAGTGGAACCTTAATTTGTCTCCTTATGTAGTTTGTTAGGTGGTTAAGTGGGTGGTTGGGTTATTAAGTGGGTGGTTGGGTTGTTAAGAGGGTGGTTGGGTTGTTAAGAGGGTGGTTGGGTTGTTAAGAGGGTGGTTGGGTTGTTAAGAGGGTGGTTGGGTTGTTAAGAGGGTGGTTGGGTTGTTAAGAGGGTGGTTGGGTTGTTAAGAGGGTGGTTGGGTTGTTAAGTAGGTGGTTGGGTTGTTAAGTAGGTGGTTGGGTTGTTAAGTAGGTGGTTGGGTTGTTAAGTAGGTAGTTGGGTTGTTAATTGGGTGGTTGGGCTGTTTAGTAGGTGGTTGGGTTGTGAAGTAGGTAGTTGGGTTGTTAAGTCGGTGGTTGGGTTAAGTGGGTGGTTGGGATGTTAAGTGGATGGTTGGGTTGTTGTGGGTTTGTTAAGTGGGTGGTTGGGTTTGTTAAGTGGGTGGTTGCGTTTGTTAAGAGGGTGGTTAGGTTTGTTAAGAGGGTGGTTGGGTTGTTAAGTAGGTAGGTGAGTTATGTGGATGGATAGGCTGTCAAGTAGGTGGTTGGGTGGTTAAGTAGGTATTTGGGATGTTAAGTAGGTGGTTGGGTTGTTCAGTGGGTGGTTAGGCTGTTAAGTAGGTGGTTGGGTTAAGTAAGTGATTGGGTTGTTAAGTAGGTAGTTGGGTTGTTAAGTAGGTGGTTGGGTTGTTAAGTAGGTAGTTGGGTTGTTAAGTAGGTAGTTGGGCTGCTAAATAGTTACAAGAATAAGTGGGCAGTTTGTGAGTCAGATGGTTTAACAGGATGGCCCCGTCGGGTTGTAAGACGCTTGATGAGTTAATTAGCTACATTAGGACTCTGTAATGTACTTTGAATTACTGGCGGTAGATAAAAGTGTTAAAGACCCCCAGAGTGTAGTGTTAAAGACCCCTAGAGTGTAGTGTTAAAGACCCCCAGAGTGTAGTGTTAAAGACCCCCAGAGTGTAGTGTTAAAGACCCCCCAGAGTGTAGTGTTAAAGACCCCCCCAGAGTGTAGTGTTAAAGACCCCCAGAGTGTAGTGTTAAAGACCCCCAGAGTGTAGTGTTAAAGACCCCCACGTTAACTATTACTTGTAAGGGGGTAGGGGGCGTGTAAGTTGGGGTAAAACAATAAAATATGCATAAAAAACCCACTGAGACTCTACCTTAACTAGATACGTTCACTTACATCAATCAGGAGACAACTAAAATATTTACGTGTTCATTATGACTCTTAACTGGTACTAAGTGAACATATCTAGTCGGTGTGATTTTAATGCTATTTTTTGTACTATTTTTTCTGTATTTTACCTTGAGACAAAACGTAAGACAAATTCTTATATCTTGCCTTCGAAGTAATTTTTATCCTAGAACCTTTTAAAATACAATTAATTTCCTATATATATTTAACCCCTTCACCTGTCGTGCCCAAGGGGTTAATTAGTTTTGTTTTTCTGTAGTTAATTAAAGTTAAATAATGCCTTACGTTTTGTAGAGTGCCATTACATTTCATGTAGATTTTTTCTTGTATTTTTGCAAAAGTTAAAACAAGTTAATAATTACTTTGATCACAATTGTTTTATTTTTCTTATTCATTTACTCAGTTAAATTACGTTCTGTCTTTTTTTTAAATAAAATGAAGTTACAGTATATCAAGTTGGAAGTGTTCTAACTGCCAAAACAAACTTAAGTTTTCTATATAAAATCGAGTTCCAAAAAAATAAATAAATAAATAAAGGCGATAAAATAAAATAAAAGCCATAAAAATAATTTAAAATAAAAACAAAAGTAATATAAATTAAAAACAATAAAAATAATATAAAAACACCAAAATAATATAAAATAAAACAAAAGCATTAAAGTAAAAGTCCACCTAAACTATTTTTCCTTAAATTTAACAAAAGCCAAATAACACCAACTAATAGTTTACGTTAAAAGGAAATTTGGGGAGGAAACTCATTTACCTGCACGTCATAGTAGTATTATTCCTGCCAGCAAGACTCTCCTAAAGTTTTGATACGTCCAACACACACACACACACACACACACACACACACCAGAAGGCAAAGTCCTACACAAAAGTCATTTACACAAAAGCAAAATTAATAGTACTAATGCATTTCTTCTCAAGTTTTAAACACACAATATTAAGATCTTTCCTCAAGTCTTACAACCAACTTATATAACACACTATAACGCTATATTTAATGAAGAAATACCTAGTTATAATCCACCAACACTAACCAATTACTGTTATTATTGTTATTATTTTTATTGTTATTGTTATTATTGTTATTATTAATGTTATTCTTACTGTTATTATTATTATTATTATTATTGTTATTATTATCATCACTGTTATTATTGTTATTATTATTATGGTCTTGTAACATCAGATTAAGTTCCCTCACCAACTTATGTTACAACCCAATAACACCTTGTAGTAATAACATAACATAAACATTTATATAGTTAATAACACTGTAGTACTATAACATAACTCTGAGGTTCCGTCGTATATAACGAAATAAGAACATTTTTAGAACATAACACCGAGTTCCTTTCCCAATTTATATAACGAACTAATAACATTTTATAACACTTGAGACAGTCCCCCCCAGAACAAGTATTCTCGAGAGAAAATTTAACACACTTCCTTTCTCTGTTCCCATTCCAATTCCAGCGTCTTCTGCACTTCATTCAATTAAATTCCCATTCCCACTCTCTCAGCTGTTCCCTGTCTAATGAGTTCATAGCCACATGTTCCCTTCCCACTCAATTCTGGTCAGGTCTTAACTAGGCCAAGTTATACGCTTAGCTTTGTCTTGTTGGGGGGAGGGAGGGAGGGGAAGGAGAGGGTAGGGGAAGGGGAGGGAAGGGAGAGAGGAGAGGAAGGGGAGGGGAAAAGGGAGAGGGAGGGTAGGGTGGGTATATGTGTGTGTGTGTGTGTGTGTGTGTTTCTGGTGGGGATGTGTTGTGTGTGTGTGTGTGTTTTGGTGGGGGATGTGGGGTTGTGTGTGTGTGTGTGTGTGTGAATGTTATACATAAGTCTATCTGTATGTATGTGTGTGGACAGAGTGTGTGTGTATGTTTATGCATGTGCGTGTCATTTTATCTGCTGGACTGTATATACGTGCGTGTGTAAGTAATGTACGAATTTGCAAGTGTGTTTTGACAAGTACATGTAAGTATACCTGTATAAAAAGAACACACACACACACACGCTAATTTGAGCTCTTACTTACAGACAGACAGACACGGTGGTACAACCTTCGCTGATTGGTTCTTTCTATCAAGCCGTCCTCAAATCACATTATTCCTTTTCTTATGTTACATTTTAAATAATATTAATTTTGATTGGCTAGAAGGAGAGGGCCTAGTCTGACACCACGATAGATGAGAACTAATCAACCAATCAATTCACGCCATTCCCACAAACGCGTGGAGTCTAACCAAGTCACCCCCCCAGCAAAGGTAAATCAGTACAGGTAAGTGGCAAGTCAGTGGCCAGGCATTTGCATTAAAAAACCACCAACACGCTATTATACATCATATGCTGTACTATCAGTGCACTTTGCACACAACACAACACACTTCCAAGACGAGCATTTACTTACACTTTTATTACCCCCCTTCAACTCCCCCACCCTCCAAAAACCAGACAAACATGCAACTTTGAATACGTCTTAACCTCTTGAGTACGATGAGCAGTTCCCTTGAGTACGATGATATTGTATTCGAATGGTTGCGCCGTTATGCTCAAATGGTTTATGCCATCGTACTCAAGGGGGACAAGACATCGTACTCAAAGGGTCAAGACATCGTACTCATGGGGTTAAACCATCATACGCAATGGGCCAAAACATAGTACTCAAGGGGTCAAATATCGTACTCAAAGGGTCAAAACATCGTACTCAAAAGGTCAGATTATCGTACTCAAAGGGTCAAGACATAATACTCAAAGGGTTAAACCATCGTACTCAAGGGATCAAAACATCGTACCAAAGGGATCAAAACATCGTATACTCAAGGACAAAACATCGTACTCAAGGGGTCAAATATCGTACTCAAAAGGACAAAGTCGTGATTCTGACATTCTCTACCCGGTGCTATCAAGTTCTGGTCGCTGTAAAGTAACGTATAAATATGTAATGTTAAAAATGTGACTCCAAGTGACTTTCGTGCAATAAGTAAAGGCTAGAGGATCACTATTGATATTTTAACAGGAGAAAGAAGATAGTTATTTCAACCTAACCTAACCCAACCAAACCCACAGCAACCAAACCTAACCCAACCAAGCCCACAGGAGGAAGAGGATAGTTATTTCAACCTAGCCTAACCCAACCAAGCCCAACAGAATCAACCTGACTGACTAGCTCAACCATATTGACTAGAACAACCAAATCTGACTAGAACAACCAAATCTGACTAACCCAACCAAATCTGACGAACCCAACCAAATCTGACTAGAACAACCAAATGTGTCGGGGTTTAAATCACATACAGATACGGTATTATCATGTTAGCATATAAACACTCGCATCCTATCCCGTCTCTTAACTCTCCTTATACTATCCTGATATAGTTCCCCCCCCCATTCATTAATTATCCTGTCCTGTTATTATCCTGTCATGCCTCTGGGCTGGGTATAAATAATGACAGGACGTGAAAGGCTGACCTAGGCCAGGCCGAACATAAACAGAGATACACACACAAAACACACACAAATACAAACACACACAAACAATCACACACACACACACACACACACATTTATTACACTTACACACACTTAACTGTCACAAATACGATTACAATCACACACACACACACACACACACAGGTAGGCTCTTGCCACACCTGGATAATAACGCTTTCATATACGTCACCGTATAGAAGGTGTTGACACGGGGGCTCAAGGGTGATGTATCATACTTTTGGTGACGCGGGAGGGGGGGGGAAGGGGGAGGAGAAGGGGGAGGGGAAAGGGGGGAAGGAGGGAAGGAGGGAGGGGTTCGTGCCGTGTGACAAAAAGAGTAAGTCAACACACTTGGATGACAGCAATCTACCGACCTATACGAATATCCCTACTCTCTCTCTCTACACCACGTTTGGGCTGTGTCATTGTGTGCGTTGTTACGTGTGTCTTTCTGTCTACCACTCAACTACCCTTTCAGTACACACACACACACTGTTTATATACACATCTCAGCTTCTCCTCAACACGTAAATAATAATAATAACAATAATAATAAACCACTTGTTGCTTCACCATTTCCCTGTTAAAAACTTGAATAACTCCCCCTCCTCCTTCCCCCACCCCCCCACCCTCCCTCACCCGTTGTCTCCATTCTATCAAGGAGGCGGATATTACGGTTCCAAAATCTCCGGGATGAGGTTCGAATCCCTGGCTATTTTACCAAAACAACTGAGCATCAATCTTTTCTCTCGACTGTACTCCTGAGGCTGGCCAAGACGACCTGAGACTCCTCTTCCCTCAACACCCACACGAGAATTGGGTTACAGGGGGGAGGGGGGAGGGGAGGGGGAGGGGGATTTTGAAGTGGTTATAGTGGAGTATTTTAACAATAGTATTTCTAAGGCTGTATTTTATTATTCGTGTTATTTTTACGTCTTGGAAAAAAAAAGTGTTTTTAATATTTTATAAAGAACTTGATTGGAAATATTAAAATAAACTCGTAAATAAATTCTTTGTGGATGATGCTAACCTCTTGAGTAAGTTAATCACCTGAGTACAATGATTTAATCCTTATGAGTACTATGATCAATTAATCCCTTGAGTACATAGATATTACAACAGGTACATACGCACGCATACACAGACACACACACACACACACACACACTGTACAGCCCTGTAAATGTATTGAACGCATATCATTACGTCTAAATCACATGTAAGTTTGTATATTTTTAGCCACCAGCTGCAACTCTATTAATAAACCCTTTATTATTATTATTATTATTATTATCATTATTATTATTATTACACACACACACTACACCCAGCCACCCCCACACACACATAAACACTTACATTACTACACACACAGTACAGTATACTCACCACCCTCCACCTCACACTACACCCACCCACCCACAACTCCCCCTCTCTCTTACACACACACACACACACCTGAACGTCACAATGAAAATTTAAACATTATGGGTCCACCAAAAAAGAGAGAGAGAGAGAGAGAGAGAGAGAGAGAGAGAGAGAGAGAGAGAGAGTTAGTTTACGGCCCCACAGAGCATTAAAAGTCTCCTTCTCTCCGTCAACGTCTTACTTAATAGCCTCAGCGTCTTCAAGATGCCCCCCCCCCCAGGATTACTTAAATGGCCACACTCAAATAATATCTTAATCCCTGAAGAACGTTGCCTTTCTGACTTAGTTAAATGGTCTTAATCTCTCTAATGGAACACCTCTTGAGTTACTTAAATGGCCCTGACTCCTTTAATGGTGAGTTACTTAAAAGACCTGACTCCTTTAATGGTGCTTCTATGAGTTACTTAAATGGCCCTGACTCCTTTAATGGTGAGTTACTTAAAGGGTCTGACTCCTTTAATGGTGAGTTACTTAAAAGACCTGACTCCTTTAATGGTGCTTCTATGAGTTACTTAAATGGCCTCACTCCTTTAATAGTGAGTGACTTAAATCACCTCAATCATTTAAGTACTTTCACCCTGACTTACTTAAAGGACCATACTTCTATTGTCTCTTAATAATTGCAAACAATATTTCTTACTTAAATAGCTCACTTATAAAGGTCACCTCTCTGAGTTACTTAAATGGTCTACGTTCCTTTTAAGTACGCTGCCTCCCCCCTCCCCCGACTTACTTAAATGACTCACTTAAAAACATAAAAGTAAACAAAGAGACATACCAGATGAACGATAATTATAAACAAAGGAGACGATAGATATACGATAGGATAATGAACGGTGTGTAAATAAGTGTTAATGGTATAATAGCGGAGAATAAACAAGACATGAAAGAAAGAAAGAAAGAAAGAAAGAAAGAAAGAAAGAAAGACAGAGAGAGAGAGGAAGGAAGAAAGAAAGAGAAAAAAGGCAGAGGTACAGAGAAAAGGAGAAAAGGAGAGAGGGAGAGAGAGAGAGAGAGAGAGAGAGAGAGAGAGAGAGAGAGAGAGCTACCGTGTGTAAAGGTTTTCCTACTCAATGTAAAAGTCTCGTTCAGTCATCTCGCAACTCTTCACCTGCGGGTCACCTGTGTTTTATTATTCAAAGGTCATCCGGGGTCACAGGTCATCCTACTCCAGACCGGAAGTCGAGCGGGTTACAATGAAAGGTGTGTCGGGGCTCTCTCTCTCTCTCTCTCTCTCTTGTTACATGCGGGGTAACCACTATGTTCCTTACCCAGCCCCGCCCCGCCCCGCCCCCTATCCCTCCACATTCTGCACCCCCCCCACCCTGCAACACTCCTCCGGTACCCACTAACCCTGCCCTCCAACATACCCTCCCAGACCCCTGCCCCCCTGCCCCCCCCAGACAGACGCCATTGAGCCCATAAACAGTACAATAGTTAATTAGAACATTCCACTGCTTCCTCGTCATAAGGGTAATGTTCTAATTTCACTGTACGGTATTTCGACTCTCCACCCTAACCTAACCTAAATTAACCTAACCAAACCAAACCTAACCTAACCAAACCTAAACTAACCTAACCTAATCTAACCAAACCTAATCTAACCAAACCTAATCTAACCAAATCAAACCTAACCAAACCTAATCTAACCAAACCTAACCTAGTACTTACCCTTCCCTAGTTCCGTAACCTAGCCTAGCCTAACGTACCCTAACCAAACCAAACCTAAGATAACCTAGCCAAACCTAACCTAGCCACAGAAAATCGTTGCAGGGGGTGGTACAGGTGTTGCAGGGGGTGGTGGTGTAGGTGTTGTGAGGGGGTGGTGGTGTAGGTGTTGCAGGGGGTGGTGTGGGTGTAGGTGTTGCAGGGGGTGGTGGGGTGTAGGGTGTTGCAGGGGTGGGTGGTGGTGTTGTAGGTGTGGTGGGTGTAGGGTGCGTGGGGTGGTGGTGTAGGGTGTGGTGGTGTAGGTGTTGCAGGGGGTGGTTAAGTAGGTCATTACACCAGTCGACAAACCCTCCTGCCAGGTGTAAAAGCCACACCCACAAGCACACCTTAATCGGCTCCTTACCTGTCCCTTGATTATTATACTGTTACTCAACCCTGAACACCTGAGCTTACCTACCTCCTTGAGAGAGAGAGAGAGAGAGAGAGAGAGAGGGGGTAACAGGAAGGAGTGTGGGGGGAGGGGGGAGAAAAGAGGGTAGAGGTGGCAGGAAAGGGAGGTGTGGAGGGAAGAGAAGTCAGGGAGAGGGGAGAGGACTAGGGGTAGGGGGGGGCTGGGAGAGGACTGGGAGGGTAGAGACTTGGGCTGAAGGAAATTGACCCTGTGTTGTTATGCTTCGGTTCAAAAGGTCAAGAGTCGCAGCTTACACACGCACACACACAGACTTTAAATTTAGGTTAATATACACCTAAAATTTCCTAAAAATCGGGTTGTTACATATACATTAAATTTGACTGTAAAAATACTTAAACATTTGACGTCACCATACTTAAAATTTTAAATTCTAAAAGCACTATTAGGTTCAGCTATACTTTAAATATACATCTAAATACACAGCATAATTTTAGGTGAATATGAACTTAAAATTTAGGTAACGATAATGTTTTATTTGTACGCTAAAAACTTATTAATATTGTAATGTATTTAGACTTGATTTAATCTCCTAAGACGTTTAATACTGTACCTTTAGTGAAATTCCAGAACCAATGATTTTAGTGAAGTTCTAAAAAAATAATAGTTTGATTTAAAGCTCTAGAACTTAAGCGAAATTCCAGAACTCTTTTAGGGACAAGGTCTTAAAAAAAAGTTCTTATTTAGGCCTACATATTTAACACCAGAACTTAAATGAAATCCTAGAACATTTTTAGAGGACAAATTCTTCAAAAAAAAGTTCTTATTTACTTATTTAACTCTAGAACTTAAGTGAAATACCAGAACAATTTTTAACACTATCTTCTAAATAAATAAATAAATACAAAATACAAAATAAAAAAGGTTCTATTTTTAGCCTGAAGCTGCAGAACTGTTGTCGTTACCATCACCAGCTTACAGTTTTATCTGCGGGGATCAACAACTTTAAAGATGTGTTCCAACCAGTGCCACAGTGCCAGAGTACCAGAGGGCCATGGTACAACAGTGTCAGAGTACCACAATACCAGAGGGCCATGGTACCAGAGCCACAGTGCCAGAGTACCAGAGGACCATAGTACCTTTGTGCCAGAGGGCCATAGTACCAAAGCCAGAGTACCACAGTGCCAGAGAGCCATAGTACCAGCCAATCACAGAGCAGGAATACGAAAAACCAGCCAATCTGAGAGCATTAATACGAAAAACCAACCAATCACAGAGTAGAAATACGAAAAACCAACCAATCAGAGTAGAAATACGAAAAACCAACCAATCTGAGAGCAGGAATACAAAAAACCAACCAATCACAGAGCAGGAATAAAAAAAACAGCCAATCAGAGAGCAGGGCTACGAAAAATAACCCATCACAATAGGAATATGAAACCCAACCAATATGTACATGTGTGTTATGTGTGTGTGTGTGTGTGTGTGTGTGTGTGTGTGTGTGTGTTTTAGTATGCTGTATAGTCCTGTATGAACCTGAAAACCCACATAGACAAAAATAGAAAGAAAAAGTAAATAAATAATAATAAATACTCAACTTTTCAACACAGCTCTCACTTCCTACGAATATACATAATAGATAAAATAAAAAATGAATAAAAGAGAAAAAGAATAAAGAGAGAGAGAGAGAGAGAGAGAGAGAGAGAGGTACTGCTCCCCCCCCCGACCCACATAAGTTAAAAAAATAATAATAAACGTAACGGTCATGGTGCCAACTGACTGACTGACTGACTGACCGACTGACTGTTCCCGTAATGGTGACAGTTTCATAGTTTTCCCTCACCTGAATATTCATAAGCAATAAAGACTAATTTCGCATCATCATCATCATCACAACCATAACCACCAACACCATAACCACCATCAACACCATAACCACCACCACATTCACCATCAACACCATAACCACCACCACTACCAACACCATCATAACCACCATCAACACCATAACCACCACCATCTCCATCACCACTACCACCACCACCATAACCATCACCATATCCACCACCATCAACACCATAACTACCACCACCACTACCAACACCATATCACTACCACCATCATCATCAACACCATAACCATCACCATATCCACCACCATCAACACCATAACTACCACCACCACTACCAACACCATCATAACCACCATCAACACCATAACCATCACCATATCCTTCACCACCACCACCACCATGACCCAGGAAGCTTTGATCGTTTACATTACAATAATTATTATCTCGTGCAAAAAAAAAAAGTCAACACAGGAATCAAAACAAAGACAAACAAACAAAAAATATGACAACACGAGGCCATATGAAATCTGCCATTGTTTTGGTTAGCTGGCAACTCTACCTTACCTCAGTTGCCATCTATAACTGGAGAGAATATAATGTTTGTTTTATTCACGATGTATGATGAGAAATGATGTTTTAGACACTGTATATGATGAGGAATGATGTTTTAGACACTGTATGATGTGGAATGATGTTTTAGACACTGTGTATGATGTGGAATGATGTTTTAGACACTGCGTATGATGAGAAGTGATGTTTAAGACACTGTTTATGATGAAAAGTGATGTTTTAGACATTGTGTATGATGAAGAATGATGTTTTAGACACTGTATGATGTGGAATGATGTTTTAGACACTGTGTATAATGAGAAATGATGTTTTCGACACTGTGTATGATGAGGAATCATGTTTTAGACGCTGTGTATAATGAGAAATGATGTTTTCGACACTGTGTATGATGTGGAATGATGTTTTAGACACTGCGTATGATGTGGAATGATGTTTTAGACACTGTATGATGTGGAATGATGTTTTAGACACTGTGTATGATGAAAAATTTGTTTTAGACATTATATATGATGAAGAATGATGTTTTAGATACTGTGTATGATGGGAATGATGTTTTAGACACTGTATGATGTGGATGATTTTTAGACACTGTAAGAATGATTTTAGACATGTTTATATGAGAAAAGTGATGTTTTAGACATTGTGTATGATGAAGAATGATGTTTTAGACACTGTATGATGTGGAATGATGTTTTAGACACTGTGTATAATGAAATGATGTTTTCGACACTGTGTATGATGAGGAATCATGTTTTAGACACTGTGTATAATGAGAAATGATGTTTCGACACTGTGTATGATGTGGAATGTTTTAGACACTGCGTATGATGTGGAATGATGTTTTAGACACTGTATGATGGGAATGATGTTTACACTGTATGATGAAAAATTTGTTTTAGACATTATATATGATGAAGAATGATGTTTTAGACACTGTGTATGATGGGAATGACAGAATATTACAATACCTTTCATCCCTAATGCAACAAAAAACTTCATAGGACAAAATAAAAAAAATCCTAACACTAAATTTCACAACTCGAATACAAATCGTACATTCTCAAATAATCTTAAAAAGGGGGTGAGTGAGAGGTGAGGGGGGACGGGGAGGCGAGGGATGAGGTGAAGAGGGGATGAGAGTTGAGGGATGAGGGGTGAAGGGGATGAAAGGTGTTGGGGGTTGGGGATGGGGGGATGAGAGGTGAGGGGGAGATGAGGGGCGTTGGGAGGACATCTTTATCCCTACCATAGTTATATACTTTTAAAACTCTTGACCTTAACAATAGCCCTAAAGACCCCTGACAGCATCTTTGTGGTACCCTGTATTCAAATCCCTCCCTCTCACCAACCCTCTCACCCCCAGAGACAAACTAGGATATTGTAAGTCTGTAAAAAAAAATAAAAAAAAGTCTTGGGAGTTTTGAGGAGGCTGTCAACACAGGTATGATAGCCTCTCATGGGTGTAGTCAGCAGCAACAGGGTGTAAAATGGTGTCGTGGAAAGATCTGGAGGTGTAGCTCTCTCTCTCTCTCTCTCTCTCTCTCTCTCTCTCTCTCTCTCTCTCTCGTGTATGAAGTGCGGTGGCAGAGAGAATACAACACTCGCCTCATTTCCCAAAGGCTACTGGTTCGATCCCGGAGCATCCCTAATCTAACCAGTGGTAATTAGATGGCCAAGTTTACAGTAGGGGAAGGTGTGGGATTTACAGTAGGGAAGTGAAGATGGCCAAGTTAGTAGGGGGCAGTGGTGTGAAGTTTACAGTAGGGGAAGTGAAGATGGGGATTTACAGTAGGGAAGTGAGTGTGCAGAAGTTTACAGTGAGAAGTGAAAGGTGGAGTTTACAGTAGAAGATGAAGATGGCCAAGTTTATGATGGGGAAGTGAAGATGGCCAAGTTTACAGTGAGAATTGAAGTGAAGATGGCAAGTTTACAGTAGGGGTGAAGTGAAGATGGCCATGATTTACAAAGTGAGAAGTGGCACGTTTACAGTAGAGTGAAGATGGCCAAGTTTACAGTAGGGGAAGTGAAGATGGGCAAGTTTACAGTGGGAAGTGAAGGTGGGATTTACAGTAGGAGATTGAAGTGAAGGTGCAGGATTTACAGTAGGGGAGATGAAGATGGCCAAGTTTACAGTACAACCTAAAAACAATAATAAATAAATAAACCCCTCTCCCCCAAAGTGTCATGTCATACGCTCACACCACCAACAGGAGTTTAAAAATAGCAGCTTTATTTGGGAGGGCAAAGTGTTGAGGTAGTGGAGACGGCGATGAATATGCATGATGACCTGACATAAAGGGACGGCTCCATTAACGCCATAACCACCACTCTTGCGACACAACAGCTGAGCCATGACACCCCCCCCCCTCCCCCACCACCAAAAAAAAGTTGTTGTCTATCTATCTGTCTAACTCTTACTCTACACACCAGCTACCCATCTACCTGTCTAACTCTACACACCTGCTACCTATCTGTCTAACTCTACACACCTGCTACCTTCTTAACTCTATACACCTGCTACCCATCTACCCTAACTCACACACCTGCCACCTGTAACTCTACACCTCTGCCATCTACCCTAACCCCTCTACCGCACACACCTGCCTATCTACCTGTCTAACTCACCACCTGCCTCTACCGTCTCTCTACACACCTATCTACCTGTCTAACTCTACACACCTGCTGCCTATCTACCTGTCTAACTCTACACACCTGCTGCCTATCTACCTGTCTAACTCTACACCCACGACCTGTCGGTTCAGCTACTAAAGCACAACCAGAAAGTGACGCAACACACCGCGATACTCTACGACAGACGTAAGTATCGACACACAACAACATTCAATGAACCGTGACAAGTGAAACAGGTAAAAATATAAGTAATTAATAGAGTCATTAGCCAAACTCAGTGTACAAGTAGTTCTCTTTAAATAATAATAATAATAATAATAATAATAATAATAATAATAATGATAATATAATGTGAACAGTAAATAACGATAAAAATAATAGCAAAATGTAATAGGAAAAAAATTGTAAAATATAATAGGAAAAATTTTAAAACAAATATGAACTAGCATCTTCTATTTCTCCACCATTTGCTCTCTCCCTCATTCCATTTCTCCACCCTTTGCTCTCTCCCTCATTCCATTTCTCCCTTAATTGTCCTCTCCCTTATTCCTGGTGATTTTCTCCCCTCCTTTATTCCCTTCTTCTCCTCCTAATTTAAAAGCCCCTTCAAGTTATTATCCTTCTCTATTTACCTTCTCCTTTCTCTCTCCCTTCACCTCTCTTCCTTTTCTTCTCTCCCTCCCTTTTCCTCTGTTCTTCCTTCCTTTTTTCCTCCTCTCTTCTTCCTTTCACCATTTTCTCCCCATCCATTACCCCCTCCTCTCTCCATCTAACCTCTTCGCCCCTTCCCTACTTTCAATCATCCCCACCCCTTATCTTCTCCCTCCTCCCTCCCTCCTCAACCCCACCACATTACTCCTCCTCCCCTTCCTCATCTCAAGTCAATCAGGTTGCATTCAGAGGTATCCGACGCAGGTGAAACAAGCGTCCAACACCAAGACATAATTTTCCTTTTTATCTTATTCTTCTTAATTCATGTTTATGTTTTTGTTGATTTTCTATTCACACACACACACACACACACACACACACACACACACACACACACACACACACACACACACACACACACACACACACACACACACACACACACCATTTACCCATTTATTCATCAGTGTAAGACGTCATATTTTCACTTTTCATTGTTATTTATTACGTCTATTCATTTCTATTCGTTCGATTTCAGCGTCTCACGAACATTCACATACTAGACACGTCGCTACCCTGGGTCATCCTCTCTCTCTACATGTGTGTGTGTGTGTGTCTGCCTCTTACTAGCTCTATCATTGGTTTGTTTATATTTTTTCATTAATGTTATTTAATTATTTATCTATTATTATTATTATTATTTTACCCTATCCTCCCCGCCCAACTGCACCCCATCCTCCCCACCTACCTGCACCCCATCCTCCCATCCACCTGCACCCCACCCTCCCCGCCCACCTGCACCACATCCTCCCCACACACCTGCACCACATCCTCCCCACCTACCTGCACCCCATCCTCCCCGCCCACCTGCACCCCATCCTCCCCACCTACCTGCACCCCATCCTCCCCATCCACCTGCACCCCATCCTCCCCACCCACCTGCACCCCATCCACCTGCACCACATCCCCACATACCTGCACCACATCCTCCCCACCCACTGCACCCCATCCTCCCCACCCACCTGCACCCCATCCCCCCCACCCACCTGCACCCCATCCTTCCCACACACCTGCACCACATCCTCCCCACACACCTGCACCCCATCCTCCCCACATACCTGCACCCCATCCCTACCCACCTGCACCTCCATCTCCACCCACCTGCACCCCATCCTCCCACCCCCACCTGCACCCCATCCTCTCCGACAACCTGCACCCTGGCCCGCCCGATCTGCACCCAGCCCGCCTGACCTGCGTGCTACATAAGGAAAAATCGATACATATTTTGCAAGCACTGCTGCTGATGAAGCTGGTCTCACTCCCCTCCCCTCTGCTCCCCTCACTCCTTCCCTCTGCCCTCACCTCTTCCCTCTGCCCTCACTCCTTCCCTCTACCCTCACTCCTCCCTCCTTCCCTCTGCCCTCACTCCTTCCCTCTGCCCCCCACTCCTTCCCCTCTGCCCCTCACTCCTTCCCCCCTACCCTCACCCTTCCCTCCCTCTGCCCTCTTTCCCTCATTCCTTCTTTCATGCCATCTCCTCCCTAACTTATACCCTCACTTCCCTTTCTCTCTCTCCCCTGGCTCTCCCCACCTCTCGCTTCTCCTCTCCCTCCCTAACTTTCCCTCTCTCTTTCTCTCTCGGCCTCTTACCACTTTCCTTCCTTCCCTCTCTCCTTCTCTACCCCCATCTTACTTCAGTGTTTTCCTTCTTACTCCATCCCAAACACCTTCCCTTCCTCCATCTATCTGACGACTCCTTTCCACCCACTCCCCACCTCTCTCTCCCTCAGCTCCCCCCATTACTCCTTACATCCCTTCTCTCCCACTCTCCCTCCACTATCTATCCGTCCTCTCTCCTACTACTCCCCCCTGCCTCTCACCTCGACATTCTGCCCTCCCTACCCCCACCCCTCCCTCCCCACTCTCCATCCGCCCCCTCCCACTCCCTCCCTCCCACACTCCATCCGTCCCTCCCCTCCATTACCCCCCTCTCTCTCACCACTACCACTGTCTTCAACCAACCCTCCTCTCCCCACTACTGCCCTCCTGCCCCTCTCTCTCTCTCTCTCCTCCCTCCCTCTCACTACCACCCTCCCGTCCCCTATCTACCCTTCCTCCCTCCACTACCGCCTCTCCCGCCCTCTCTCTACCCTCCCTCACTCTCACCCTCCTCACCTCCCCTGACAGCCGCTCCTGGTTCATCAAGCCAGACAGAGGTATATTTTATAGCAGTTATTACAGCCCAGACGTGCGCCTTCATATACTGTACTGCGGGTCCACACACACACACACACACACACACACACACACACACACACACACACACACACACACACACACACACACACACACACACCCTCCACCCCCAGACCTCTGCTAGTCGGGGGAAGCACATGCTACACACGTACACATACACCAAACACACACTACACTACGCACACATACACCAAAACACACACTCACTACACTACACTACACTACACTACACCAACACACACAATGTTCAATATTCAAGGAACATGAAAACCCCCAAAACCTTGCCTCCTGCCCCATAACCCATCACCCCTCCCTCCCACCTCCAAAAATTAACTCACTTACCCCCTGGCCCTCACACCTCCCGGCCCCCTCTCAGCACTGCCTCCCCACCCCATCATCTCTCTTTCCAACTCATCTAAGCCCCCTAGTAACAACAAAGGAAAACAACGAAAGTAACACAAAACAACGAACCAAGTAACAAAACAACGAACCAAATAACACGAAACGACGAACCAAGTAACACGAAACAATAACGAACCGAGTAACGCAACAATTACGTAACAGGCAAGACAACGAGAGAACTAACGAGACAATAACGAGAGAGAATTTCATGGTTGACTGTAATGGATGTTTAGACCTGGGACTCTGTAAAGTGAGAGGGTGTGGAGGGAGTAGGAGGGAGGGAGGGAGGAGGAGTAAGAGGAGGGAGGAGAGGGAGTATGGAGAGAAGGAGAAGTGTGGAGGAGGAGGAGGAGGGAGGAGGAGGAGGAGGAAAGATGAAAGAAGTAAGAGGGCTAGAAAGGAAGAATCAAAGAGAGAGAGGAAGAAGAGAGAGGAGAGAAGGAAGGGAAGGAGAGAAAGACAGGAAGAGGGAAGGAGAAGGGAAGGAGGAAGGAGAGAGATGAAGGAAAGAGGAAAGGTAGACAAACAACATGAGAAGAGAGGGTAAGAGGGAGAGAAGGAAGAGGAGGGAGGGAGGGATAAGGGAGGAGAGGGAGGATAAAAACTTTAGGTACTGGTTAGAGTTCACGGTTCATTGGTACCATTATGGGTTCCTGGGGGTACAATTGGAGTTCCTGAGTACCACTGGCGTTCAATGTGGTTTCGAATACCAATGGAGTTTACGGCCCACATTCCAGCATCTACTTGTGGGTTTTTGCATATGATTGGTTTCATAACTAGTGAACGCTGGTGTAACGTGAACGCTGGTGTGTAACTATGAACGCTGGTGTATAACTAGTGAACGTTGTGTATAACTAGTGAACGCTGGTATAACTAGTGAACGCTGGTGTATAACTAGTGAACGCTGTGTATAACTGTGAATTGTGTATAACTAGTGAACGTTGTGTATAACTAGTGAACTGTGTATAACTAGTGAACGCTGGTGTATAACTATGAACGCTGCAGTGTATAACTAGTAACGCTGTGTATAACTAGTGAACGCTGCAGTATAAACTAGTGAACGCTGGTGTGTATAACTAGTGAACGCTGGTGTGTATAACTCGTGAACGCTGGTGTGTATAACTAGTGAACGCTGGTGTGTATAACTAGTGAACGCTGGTGTGTATAACTAGTGAACGCTGGTGTGTATAACTAGTGAACGCAACGCTTCTTTAATAACTAGTAAATGCTGCTTCACATCATCAAATACGTAGTAAAATTAACAAAAACTCAATTAGAAAAAAGTAAATTGACATAACATACACTCAGGCAATCCTCCCTTACCTACCGAACCTTCAAGTATACGTCGCCAGATATTGACAAATGCGTCCACGTAATTTTGCTCGCTACTGTACAAGCTGATATCCTGTGTGTGTGTGTGTGTGTGTGTGTGTGTGTGTGTGTGTTTTTAAGACATTGGGAAACGATAGCAACAAATTAGGGTCTTTTTTTGTGATTGCTTGAAACCTTCGTGTTCAGTGTAGGTTTATAGAGAGACTTTATGCGTGTGTGTGAGAGAGAGAGACAAGAGAGATAAACTGTCTCCCTCCTTCCAGTCTTGTCACTTTTTACACACAGCCCCATCTATTTTTACACACACCGCAAACCCTCATCACACTCCAGCCAGAAATTCCTTGATGATGGCATGAATTGTGACGTTTATGATAGAGAGAGAGAATGTTCACCCCACGACCCCACAGAATTCCTCCTTCACCCTCCAGCACTATCCCTTTTCCCCCTCTCATCAACCCCTTTCCTCCCTCTCATCAACCTCTTCCTTCCTTCCTTCTTTTCCTCTCCCCCTCATCATTATCTTCCCTCCCTTCCCTCTCGTCCCAACCCCTTTCTCCCTCCCCCCTCCTTCAAACCATCTTCCCTCCTCCTTCCCTCTCCTTCCCCCCATCAATGTGAGACACACACACACACACACACACACAGCCAGACCTTTAATATCACATACTATCGCTTTCTTAAGAATACATGAATAGGTAATTGGAAGGGGGAGCGAGAACTGACCACTGGCTGTATTAAGACGCACAATAAAAACATACCTCTTACACTACCAACTGTTTCCGTCAGGTCAGTAAGGCAGGAGGAGAGGTAAGCTATATAGTATAACCAAGTTAATTATGTTGATTAATACAGAGTTAATTATTTACCTATACCAGAGAAGGCAAGAGAGGTGAGCTAATTAAATATATCCAGAATAATTATATAAATTAAAATATAAACTCTATTTCAGATATAGCAGAAGAATATATTTCCATGTGGTAAAAATAGTCTATTGTAAGAATGTATATTGGCGAAATAGATCAAAATATAGCCAAAAATATTTCTCCGCTATAACACAATCGGGGGATAGATTCATATTGTATAGACGCTTTGGTTATAACGTTGGCTATAAATATTGAGTGTTCTTTTTATATTATTAACTCTCTCTCTCTCTCTCTCTCTCTCTCTCTCTAGCATCATCACCAACACCATCTTCATCACCATCACCAACACCATCTTCATCACCATCTCCAACACCATCCTCATCATCATCTCCAACACCAACAACAATAAAATCATTCTCCTTCACTTAAAATTATTTCCCCCATCACCATCACCACTAACACCATAATTAATATCTGCACTATAACCATGAGCACTACCACCACATTGCCATCACCACATTCACCAACAATATTCCACCACCATCATCATCGTTATTACCACCACCAACAATCGCCACCAAAAACTATTAAAGAAAGAAAGAAAGAAAGAAAGAAAGGCGCAACAAGACCCCCAAAGCACAAGTAGCGCCATAATCCTCAGTAACTGGCACAAACATCTGGGATACTGCTATTGGTGCCATTAATAAACACGAAGGCACTACTCCCGGCCCAATGTTATTGTCGTGGTCATAGTGAAGAGTGCCAACTGTCCCACTTGCCTGCTACTTGTACCATAACGGCGGCAACTTTTATAAGGTTCTCATGATCACCGACCGCTACTGGTGCCGTGTGTGTGTCAGGGGGAGGGGTGGGGTGTCTCTGGGGGGGAATCGTCTGTGAGGATATGTCTGGGGACTCTGCACTACACAAAACCTACTACCACACACCTATCACCACCACCACCCTTCAATACCTACTACCACACACCTGTCATCCTACCACACTTCCTGGGTCATTAGCCACAGTAAGCCACCTTAGGTACTCCCGGCCTGGCAACACCACAGTATTGTCAGGCAGAAGTAAACAAAGGGGCAGCAGCAGCAGATAGAGAAACGACTCCCGGATCAAAGGCTCACGAACGGTAAATGCGTGTTGGTGTGGCATCCATCACCCCCGCGGCTCCAATTTTCGTTCTAATTTACGATGGCGTTGTTTTTAGGGGGGCGAGGGGGGAATGGGGGAGTTAGGTGAGGGGGAGGGAAAGGTGAGGGGGATAGGGGAGGGTAGAGGTGATGAGGAAGAGGCCAAGGGGATGGGGAAGGGTAAGAAGAGGGCATGGGGAAGGGTAGGTGAGGTAAAGGGAGGGAAGAAGGGTAAGGGGAGGGGATGGGGAAGTAAATTGCTGCGGTTTTAAGTCTAAATACCGACCATATTTAATTTTTTTTAAGACATTTGAAGTCGGACACCGTAAAAACACCGTAGACACACACACACACTTTTATCCTTTTTTTACGATTTCTCTCAAGATATTTGCTCTACATCGTCGCTAAACACCAACCACATCCAGATATTTAATGCTTAAGGCCGCATATAATTAGAGAGGGGGGGGGATACACAACAGGCCTGAGCTGCTTCAATGGATAATGAGAGGCGAGCCACTAAACACGAGATGGTGATATATATTGTAGGCCTCACAATCCCCCCCGCAGTGACCCTGCCAATGTGTTTCATGTTGGATCCTTTCCTCTCCTCTTCTTTTCCTCCCAACTCTCTTCTTCCTTATCTAACTTCCTCCCCATTCTCTCCTGCCTACCTATCCTCCTTTCCCTCTCTAAGTATTTTCCTTCCCATCTTCCTCGTCCCACACCTTAACCCTCCTTCCTTTCCATCCCCTCCTCCTCCCCCCTACCTTTCCTCCCTCCCTCCCCCCCCCTACAGCTCAGTACAAAGGCCAGAAATAAACTGTCATCTCAGTGGTAAGCAGTGTGGGTTCCAGCCAAGGAGCCAACACTGATAGGGTACACCACCGCGATCCTCCCCTCCCCTTCCTTCCCCCTCCTCCCACCCTCTTCCTTCCTCCCTCCCTCCCTGCTCCTTTTCCTCCTCATTCATCCCTCCCTCTTCACCCCTCGCCTATTCCTCCTTGTCACTGCTCCTCATCCTCCCTCCCTCATCTTTTCCCATTCCATAGTTCCCTCTCCTCCCCCCTGCTTCCACTCTTCACTCGCCTATTCATTTTCCTCCTGCTTCTGTCTTATTCTCCTCGCTCCCCAACTCCCTTCTTCCCCCTTCTCTCTCCACTATCCCTCCTTCTCCTCTCCCCCTCCACCTCCCCTTCCCCTTCCACTAACCCACCCTTTCCCCCTCCTTCCCACCATCATCTTCCCTCCCTCCCCTCACTCTCACCTCCTCTTCCCTCCCCCACCTCCCCCATCCATTTCTTCCCTCCCCCCCACTCCTCCCATCACCGTCACCCAACAAACACCAAGATAAAGCCATATTCAGTATATAAATAGCAATAAATTTTCAATGGTCCCGAGAGGCGGCCAGAAGATATACTGTATGCCGACAAGACTTCTTTCCCTTTCCTCTCCTTTTCCTCTCACTCCACTCTTACCACAACCATCACCACCACTACTACTACCACCATTACTATTATCATCATAACCACCACCATCAACTACCACCATAACCACTCCCACCACCATCACTACCACAACCACCATCATCACTACCACAACCCTTCACCCAGCCCCCTTCCTTTGGTCCTTCCTGCCCTTCACCACAGACACCTTCTTGCCCTTCACCCAACCTTTCCTGTCCTACCTTGGCCTGTGCTTATATATGAGAGAGAGAGAGAGAGAGAGAGAGAGAGAGAGAGAGAGAGAGAGAGGCTCTAAATCTCACAATAAGAAGTAGGGAATAAATCACACTTAAACCTCTCCACCTCTTCCAACACGAGTACATAATACAATACATCTTTAGCAATGCGTTATATCCAGGTTCCCCGCCCCCCAACTCTCTCTCTCTCTCTCTCTCTCAGCAATCACATTTTAAACTAACTCTCTCTCTCTCTCATAGCAACTCCCATATTAAACTCTCTTTCTCTCTCTCTCTCTCTAACTGGCTCACTTTCTCTAACTGGTGTTTCAAGAAAAAAAAAAAAGAATGCCCCTGACTTACTTTCTCTTTAACTGGTGTTGTGTTTAGGAAGCTGAGCCATCTACCTCCCTCTCTTGCTAGCTGTGAAGATGTTGGTACTCATAAAACCTGAGTAACAATGCCTTAAAAAATATATATGTTGTTGTCATAACTTCACTATGTGTTTTACAACCTTGGTGAGTGTGTCCTTAAGGGTGAGAGTCTCAATTGGTATGGAAGGAGGAGGAAGGGAGGAGGAGGAAGAGGAGGAGGACGAGGAAGGAGAAGGACGAGAGAAGTAGGTGGAGGAGGAGGAGGAGGTAGGTGTGGGAGGAGGAGGAGGAAGTTGGTGGAGGAGGAGGAGGAGGAAGTGGGTGTGGGAGGAGAAGGAGGAAGGAGGAGGAAAAGGAGGAGGAATTTTCATCAGACAGTAATACAGGTAGACAGTCGCGACGGGGAGTGTGGTCCATCACCAGCTGTCAAATTCGCTTCCTCCTGCTGGTGGTGATGATAGTGATGGTGGTGTGGGTGATGATGCTGTTGTGGTGGTGTTGGTGTGGGTCCTGACGGTGACGGAAGCAGGAGTGATTGACGGGTTTAGCTGTCCTTGCCTCCTGCTCCTCCTGAAGGTGGTGGGAGTTGTAGGTCTTCCCGACGTGGCAGGAGACGGCCAACATGTCTGCCATCTACTGTCAACTTTATTCCTATCTTCTTCTTTTTTGGGTCACACTATTCAATCCCGAGCGACTGAGAGGATGGTTCGTTGCCACCTATCCCCATCCCACCTACAAACATCCCCTACCCCACTCCACTTTCAAACGCCCACTCCCATCCACAAATCCAATTTCTTAACCTCCCCTCTCACCATCCACCCCGCACCACTATCTTCATCTGACCACTATTTCCACCCTCCCCTCCCCACCACTATTTCCACCTTACTCTCCCCTCCCCACTACCTCTCTCACTTCACCTCACCCACCCTCTCCCCTCCCCTGATTCGTGGAAGCGACAACCAATCAGATTAGTCCGGGTTGAGCTTTCTAATTGGTTGTGCATTAAAACATATCTTGTTGATGAAATTACTAACACCCGCAGTGATGTCAGAGGTGGATATCTCTCTCTCTCTCTCTCTCTCTCTCTTTTGCCTCTTCCTTCACCCATTTCTCTATACCCACCTCATCCACACACCCGACCCACCTCATCCATCACCTCTCGATTCACCTCATCCACGACCCACCTCATCCATTACCCTCTATCCCCTCCATCAACACACACACATGATCCACTTCTATCCTCTTTCATCCACACACCCGATCAACCTCTATCCTCCTCCATCCACACACCCGATCCACCTCTATCCTCCTCCATCCACACACCCGATCCACCTCATCCACTTCGCCCCCCTTATCGACCACCATTTCCCACCTCCTCCACCCCTTTTGTGCTCCACACGTGTCATCTGGAAATCAATGGTTCCAGCTTCAGTGCGCCTTAAGACACCGTGTCAATACTTCTTATACTCCGCATGTTGAGAGGGGGAGAGTGCGTGTTCCTGTCTCCTTATTGCTAACGAGAGAGAGGTGGGATGGGGGAAAGAGAGGGAGGAAGAGGGAAGAGAGAGGGAGGGAGAAGACAGGGAGGTAGAGAGAGAGAGTGCGTGTTTCTGTCTCCTTGCTGCTAACGAGAAACAGAATGTACACTCCTGACTCAGTATATGCGTGTACACTAGTTAAACCTCTTGATTACGATGCCATTTTTTTAGTACAATGCCAGTGTACTTAGGGGGTTAAGTCACCGTCCTCAAGGGGTTAATAGAAACCTGTGTGGGTATACGAATGCACAGGTAATCATACATGTGTGCGTGCGCTATAGCCCTAAAACAACGCTATATTTTCACTGGTTTAGTACCAAGTGTGCACGATGAGCCAACACACACAGCCATGAAAATATTCTTCTAAATTAGATTGAATAAAAACAGCTGTGTGCGTGCGCATGTGTTTGTACACGCACACGCACGCACGCAAGTCTCACTCTCTTGCTTTCCTTATATTTTATTAAAACATTCAGATACACTGTCAGATACTGGATAAATTTATACCACACTTTACCAGCCCGCCATTATTTCTTGTTGGTATAGCGATTCTTAATAAAAATTCCGACTGTATTGAACGAGACGTTTTGAGAAAGATCTTTAAGGTTGTGTGTCTACGGTGATATTGTGGGGTAGTTTATGGCTCTTTTTTATAATTTCGTCTTTTTTTTAATATTATGGTGTTATTTTTTTTTCTGATGCTTTAAGTCCTGGGTAGTTGGTAGTATTTTGTCTGTGTCCGTCTCTCTCCATTACCTACACTTCCCTTTTCCTTCAACACCCATCCAGTCCTCCCTCCCTCCCTGCCTTTTCTCTCTCTATCTCTCTCTCCCTCCTCCATCATCACCCACTTTACCATCTTCCTCCATCACCCATCCAATCCTCCCTCCCTCTCTCCCTCCTCCATCACCCCCCCCTCCCCTCCCCCACACCAAAACTTCGCCTCAGTCAGTCAGTCAGTCCGCCACCACCGCCTGCCACTCCATCACCAACAAATAATTCCGCCAGCATCACGTCTACACCAACACCAACTTTATATACAAGTTATGCCTGAAATTCCTCAACATGGTGCGTACCTTGGTGTATGTTCCTCTCTCTCTCTCTCTCTCTTACTGTTAACACGAGAGAGAGATGGGAGGGAGAGAAAGGTAGGAGGAAGAGAAAGTGGGTGAATGATAGAGGGAGAGTAATATGAAGAAAAGGAGAGAGGAGGGAAAGAGGGAAGGGAGAGAGAAAGAGAGAGAGAGAGAGAGAGAGAGAGAGAGAGAGAGGATAAAACTGCCTGCCGATAACCAAAATTTCAACTGGCCGCGAAAAAATTTGAAAATATAATGGGAAGACAAATTACCCTATTGGTTTATTTCCAGGACAAATATTATAAAAAAAAGGTGTCATGAAAGTGTCCCTTTTCCTCCTTAAGACACGATTTTCCTGTCCCGATACTTCATACAATCTTTTAAAGGTTTATATGCCCTACAATGTGAGCTAGCTTTAATATGACCCGTGTAAATATGCTACAAAATGAGTTATCTTTAATATGAACTGTGTAAATAAATGGGAGTGGACACATTATTATTATTAATATCATCGTCATCAGCTTCATTATAATTATCATTATTATTATCATTATACTGCTCAGTTCCCTCACCATTCTCCAATATCGCCGTGTGAGTGCCGGGGCTGGGGTGAGGGCCGGGGGTGATGTGAGGGGTTGGGCTGGGGTGAGGCTGGCTGGGGTGAGGGCCGGGGTGATGTGGAGGGTTGGGGCTGTGTGAGGCCACAGAGGGCCAACAAGAAGGTTGTCAGGTGAGGGCTGGTGAGGGTCAGTCAGGTGAAGGCCGGGGGTGATGTGAGGGGTTGGGGCTGGGGTGAGGGCCGGGGCTGGGGTGGAGTGAGGGCTTGGACTGGGGTGAGTGCCGGGGCTGGGGTGGGGTGAGGGCGGTGCATCTCCCCGTGTACTCTTCCCCATTAGCGACGTATAATTTAATTTACGATTTTTCTTATTAGTCAAAAAGATCCCTCGCGGCCTGAGTTGCCTGTTATGTATTTAATGGAGAATTTCTAGGTGTGTGTTTGGGTGTCTGTCTGGCTGGCTATATTTAATTTAGTCTATTGACGACTACTTCCGTAATATTACTCCATTCCTCACCTTACCTCACATCCCCACCATTTTACCTCACCTTACCTACCCACCACCTCACCTCACCTCCTCATCATCTCACCTCACCCATCATCTCACCCCGCCTCTCTTCCTGCCATCCGCCACCACTTCTCCCTCCAGCCACATTTCCCCACCCCCCCCCCTCTGCACACACCACACCCTCCTTCACCTCCTCCCCACCACCACACCTCCTCACCCTCCCCCTCCCCCACCACTGACACAAGACAGGAGGACGCTGATGTCTCTATAAAAATCTTCCCCACAGAAAAGGAGCCCACACTTCCTCACATTCCTGCACCAACAACAACATCCCCCACACCTCACCAGCCAGCCCCACGCTCATATCTCACACATGTCCACGCCTCCTCACACGCCCATGTCCCTCCCCTCACACCCCATGTCCCTCCCTCACACGCCCATGCCCCCTCCCCTCACACCCCATGTCCCTCACACCCCATGTCCCCTCCCTCACACCCCATGCCCCCTCCCTCACACGCCCATGTACCCTCCCTTACACGCCCATGCCCACACACACTTCACCTGCTCATGTAAACCCTCACGCCCACGTCTCCTTCCCACGCCGTCAGAACATTTTGTTTGAATCTCCTCTGAAAAAACAAATTCGAGGGAGCAAGAATAAAGACATGTCGACGTGACCCCTCAGGCCTTACCTGCCCCGACAAAGAACCCGAGACACGAGACCCCTCTTAACAACCTCTTTGTGACGTCACTGTTCCAAATGACCTCTTTGTGACGTCACGGAGCATCCATCTTAACGCTCTAATTCTGACGTCAGTATGTGTATGCGTGTGTGTAAAGTATATATACACTATACACTATACAGGTAATTAATTTCGAGGTGGAGATAGATACACCTGTCCTGCCTCCACGTGTGTGTGAGATTGGTGCCCCCCCCTCCCCCCCAGGTGCTCGGTCCCCTTGGGTGGGTCGACTCGATAATTCTTTCCATGTAATCATTAACCCTCGAAGGACGCAGCCAACCCCACCTGCATACAGTGAATTATCCCATTGAGGCAAATGTCTTAATCCCCCGAGTAAAGTGACTTGACCCCTGGAGAACAGTGACTTAACACTCTGATTTAGGTTTAGGAAGGAGATAGGAAGGAACTGGTTCACAAATAGGATGGTGGACGAGTGGAACAAGCTCAGCAACTTTGTAGTAAGTGCTGGAACGCTGGAAAGTTTTAAAAGGAGGCTAGATAGATTCATGGATGATAGAGAGTGGTTGTAACTCTCGACAGGAGCTGCCATGCACAGGTCAACCGGCCTATTGCAGACTCCTTATTTTCTTATGTTCTTATTACGTTGACTTAGGTTACATCGTAACTCGAGGTGTTGAGTCATCGTACTAAACGGGACCTAGTCATCACTCAAGGATTTAAGCCATCGTACTCAAGGATTTAAGCTATCGTACTCAAGGATTTAAGCCATCGTACTCAAGGATTTAAGCCATTGTACTCAAGGATTTAAGCCATTGTACTCAAGGATTTAAGCCATTGTACTCAAGGATTTAAGCCATCGCACTCAAGGATTTAATCCATCGTACTTAAGGATTTACGCCATCGTGCTCAAGGATTTAGGCCACCGTACTCATAGTCAATTGAACGCCAAATGAACTCTCCAGCTCCCATCTCACACGACCTTTAGCCAACACCTCCATCCCATACAAGAGATCCTACACCTACATCCTATACCTTCACCCTAGACCTTCATCCTACACCCTAAACCTACATCTACACTTTCATCCTACACCTTCACCCTAGACCTTCATCCTACACCCTAAACCTACATCTACACTTTCATCCTACACCTTCACCCTAGACCTTCATCCTACACCCTAAACCTACATCTACACTTTCATCCTACACCTTCACCCTAGACCTTCATCCTACACTTACATCCTACACCTTCACCCTAAACCTACAACTTTATCCCAAAGAGAGCCTACACCTTCATCCTACACTTCCACCCTAAACATACATCCTACACCTACACCTTCATCCTACACCTTCATCCTACACTTCCACCCTAAACATACATCCTACACCTACACCTTCATCCTACACCTTCATCCTACACTTCCACCCTAAACCTACATCCTACACCTACACCTTCTCCTACCCACCCCTAAACCCACATCCTACACCTACACCTTCATCCCAAAGAGAGCCTACACCCACATCCACCCTCAAACCCACATCCTACACCCACCTTCATCCCAAAGAGGCCCACACTCACTTCCACCCCTAAACCCACATCCCACACCTACACCTTTCATCCCAAAGAGAGCCTACACCTACACCTTCATCCCACACTTCCACCCTAAACCTACATCCTACACCTACACCTTCATCCCAAAGAGAGCCTACACCTTCATCCTACACTTCCACCCTAAACCTACATCCTACACCTACACCTTCATCCCAAAGAGAGCCTACACCTACACCTTCATCCTACACTTCCACCCTAAACCTACATCCTACACCTACACCTTCATCCCAAAGAGAGCCTACACCTACACCTTCATCCTACACTTCCACCCTAAACCTACATCCTACACCTACACCTTCATCCTACACCCTAAACAAACTCGCCAAACAAGTCCCACCCCATTCTACTCACCATCCACTAACATCGTACAACTCACTCCACTACCCTGACCCTTTGACCTTTTGACCTGGCGGGGAAAACTCACAAAGGTCAAACTGTGTTGTATACGCTAGCTGACAACAGGGATCAATAGGGGTTATTTCGGACCGCTTGTAGATTAGGCACTGTTTCCCCTGATGACAAAATACCCTAGTGTTAGTCTTACCAACTCAAACATACCCTACCCTAAGGGACCTTACCCAACCCTAACATACCCTAACCTAACATAGACTACCCTAACTTAACATACCCTAATGTAACCTACCCTAACAGGTTAAGTAAGGTTACGTTAGGTTAAGTTAGCTTTGGTTCGGTCAGTTCAAGGTATTTATCTGATTTAAGGACGTGTTGAGACTCGGTGACCCAAGACAGTGCCTAAGGATCAAGATGGCTGAGTTTGGCGTCACCTGACCTACTGAGTTTGACCATACGGAGATTTATTATCTGACTACTTAAATTTTTACGGCTTAATGACCACACCGACCACACAGTGTCTTTAAGATCTGTCACCAAGAACTTCGTGAACTGATGTTGATGATGATGGTATTGATGATGATGATTATTATGAAAATACTAGCAAGATAAACAGTGCTAGTTACTTTCATTAACAACAACAGTAATAATAATAATAATAATAATAATACCAACGACAATAATAATAATGATGATAGTAACAACAACAACAACAACAATAATAATAATAATAATAATAATAATAATAACAATACTGCAATGATAACTATAAAAACAACAACAATAATAATAACAATATTGTAATGATAAATATAAAAACAACAACAATAATAATAATAATTACTTTAACATCACTAAACCCAACACCACTGGAACAAAACAAGAGATATTAAATAAAATCAATTCAATATATAACGCCATTTAAAAAACCGTTCTATAACATTTCAGAAACAAAAACACTAAGAAATAAATTACTCAAAAATACACACAAAATTATGATAATAAATTCAATATTAAGTTATCTGGTGCATCCTGGCAAGAAGTGTGAAATATGACACACACACACACACACACACACACTCTGACATAATATTTCCTCAAGCTAAACACACACCAACGACAAGGGGTTCTTTGATTGGTTCCTGGAAGTTACGTCATAAATATACCGCGTTCTCATTGGCTTTCAAGATATTAGATACCACGCCACATATTTCTTTCTCAAGTTTTTCTCTTTAACGGAGAATAGCTTTATGTGGTACAGTGGATGTTCTGTGATTATTTTAGTAAATATTGAACGTAATACAGACGAAATTCACTGTATGGTTTCCCAAACAGTACGCAGTATAATCATTTTCCCTGATTGGCTCCCACCCGTGATACGTCATCTAATTAGCGCATCCTAATTGGCTACAAACTAGTCTTATCAATTTGCGCTACAAGATTGGCTATCAAACACACAACGTCATATAATTAAGCTTCTTGATTGGTTATACGTCAAAGTACTTAATATAATTAGTTCCTCCTGACTCAGAACGAAAAAAAAAACGCCATTATATAAACTGTCTTTTGAGATTGGCTCAGAGACAAGTTACGTCATATATTCAGTACTTGCTAATTGGTTACTTGAGTGATGACGCAACACAAGAACACCACTCAGCATCCATTATACCGCATCAAACCTCTTTAAGACCTGAGTCTGCTGCCTTCCTGCTTGCCTCTCCTCTGTCCTTCAACTTTTCCTCACCCTCCCTTACTCCCCCTTCTCTATCCCTCACTCCATACTTCACTACCCTACCATTTTTTCTTCTTCCCTCCATCTCCACCCCGACTATTCTCTCTCGTTCCTACATTCCTCCATCTCCAATACCTCCTGCCATCATCTTCCACCCCCCCCCCCCTCCATCTCTCTCTAGGCTGGAAGGGAGGGAGGAAGGAAGGTGTGGACGGTATTCCTCGCTGGTATATAGTACTTCATTTATGTGACAGCTTCCCTGATATGTCTCGTGTGTGTGTGTGCGGGTCACCTAAAACAACATAAACTATCATTATTCACAGATTGTGTGCTCCCCAAACACTAGTGTAGGTGCACCCTCCTCCCCCCTCCATGTGTGTCACCTCGTCACCGCCCAACAGACAGTAACAAATGATGTTCTACTTGGTAATATATATTCAAACTATAACCATGCAGGAAATACACACATTCACAGAAAGAGAGAGATGCTTGTTTAGCATCCTTGGTCTGGTTATTATAGCGAGGGTAGTTCTGCTAGTTTTACTATGTAATCAAACAGTGATGCCACATCTCACAAAACACGTCAGTCACTGTAACCGTTATAAATAGAGGCAACTGTAAGTGCATGTTTCTGTAACATGCGTGTGCACGTATGTGCATGTTCCTGGAAATGTACGTGGCCGAATGTGTGCGTGTATGCACGTGCGTGTGTACGTACGTGTATATAAGTGCGTGCGTAACTTGTATACGTGCATACGTTCGTGTGTATGCCAGTGTGTGTGTGTGTGTGTGGGCGGGTATTCTGGTGAGGTATCGTGCGCTGCTGTAGGTTCCTTTATTAAGCGACCCGGAGATAAATAATAAAACCTTACGCTGACCCCAACTGAAGGTTTCATCCATCCACCACAGTTCTAACTCAGGACGCGGCCGCCATCATGGTTGTACGAGGAAATACCACCAAGTGTGTTCTGACGTACCTCCCACCTGGTGTATCTCAACACACACACACCGCACCTATCCTAACAAACACACACACACAAACACTGCACCTATCCTAACAAACACACACATACACTAACACAAATACACAGACACAATACCAAACACACACACACATTCTACCAAGCACACATACATACTACCAAACACACACAAAAACTAACGCAAATACACACACACACACACACACCAAGCCTTTATTTTAATTCGGCGACATATGACCTAAACTGTTGAGTCGCCAGGGATGTAATTACTTCAATAAATCGACCTAATCTTACCTAAACAAGCATAACCTAACCTAATCAAACAACCTAACCTAACTTAACCTAAACAAACAAACAAACAAACAACCTAACCTAACCTAATCCAACCTAACCTTACATAACCTAATCAAACAAATCCCAACCTAACCAAACCGAATCTAAATTTAATCTAACCTTACCAAACATTAACCCAACCTATCAAACCTAACCCAACCAAACATGACCAAATCAATCGAAATATATAATAGTCCTTCCTGTCTAACCTAACCTAACCTAACCCCTCTCTTTCTCTCTCACTCTACCATGAACACGTACATCATGTTTCAACTAAATATTGATCTCACATAAAAAAAAAAGAAACACCTCCCCCCCCTCCTCCTCTCCTCCCTCCTGCCACAGATAAGAAAATAGAGAAGACACTTCACTTTATCGGAAGGATTCTAAGAGGAAGGTAAGGGTGGCTCGATAATAATATATACATAAAGGAGTCGATAAAACGTGTATTGGGGACACGCGCGATAAAACTGCTGTCCGGGGAGGGAGGGGGGAGGGAAGGGGGAAGGAAGGGGGTGGAGGAGGAAGCTGCCACGACACAAAAGATTTTTATTTAAGAGTTTCGCTACAGTCTCGGTATTCACAACGTCTGTTTCTCGCTCGGTTGTCTGGGGGTCGAGGGGGAAGGGGGGTCCAGGGGAAAAGGGGGTCGGATTCTCAGACTATTACACGTTTCAATTGTCCTTCCCTGAAACCGGTGCCGGATTATTAGACCCATGCTACATTCCCTGGCGCCGGATCAGACCAACATTCCTCACTGGTGCCGGATTATCAGACCCACATTCCTCACTGGTGCCGGATTATCAGACCCACATTCCTCACTGGTGCCGGATTATCAGACCCACATTCCTCACTGGTGCCGGATTATCAGACCCACATTCCTCACTGGTGCCGGATTATCAGACCTACACATTAAATAATCTCCCGAAGCGAACAATATACTAATTCAATTAATCTACAACACAGAGCTAACATCGAAAATGGCGTCAAATATGTCCTGAGACTCTACTGTAACTAGAAAAATCCACTTATCCGAGTTGTAAAAATAGATTCTCACAGAAGTCTCACAAAAATAAATTCTCACAAACTTTTCTCACAATCACTAGTTCGCCCGACTCTCAGAAAAACGAACGAGCTGGGTGTGATAAATCTAACTGGGACTTATTTGTTGTTAAACCCATCCAAGTTAAGACGTATTCCGAGTGTAATTTTCATTTTGTATTCACTGTTTGTTTTCCTCAGGGACACAAGTCGTTTTTGTGATGTTCCGTGAAGTCTTTTAAACATTCCAAGAACACACGCAAGCACGCACACACACACACTCGCACGCACGCACGCATACATACATACAAGCATGCAAACATACACACACGTACAGTTGTGGACAAAAAGAATTCGTCAGAGAGGGAGTTGTAAGCTGTGTCTGTTTCATAATTAAACTAAAAAAAATTAAAACATTGTGGAATGTGAAGAAAATCGCAGACTTTTAATCCTCAATTCTATGTAACGTTGTCAAGTGTCTACCTTTTCCTACCCTTCCCTCCCTCCCTGTCTGCCTATTTCTCCTCCTTCCGTCTGCCTAACCCTCCTCTTTCCGTCTGCCTAATTCCCCTCCCGTCTGCCGAATTCTTATTGTCCACAACTGCATATAAATAAAACCTCTCTCCCCAAAACACTCGATGATACCTAAACATGTTATCGTATCTCAAGCAACACCAGAGGAGTGATGGTGATCTGGGATTACTCAGCCTGAAGTACCAGTAGCCGAGGTGATATACAACCCCACTTACTCACACCACCACTACCCAAGGCCGAGGACGGACACACACACACACACACACACACACACACACACACACACACACACACACACACTCCTCTGGTGATGGCACTGGAGTGGGGTGTGAAGGAACTTGTCACCTATACCTGTCACTCTCCTCTCCTCTCCTCCACTACCTTCTTCCTCCTCATTATCTTCATCATCATCATCATCTCTCTCTTTCTGTTTCAAAATTTCATCCTCCATCCTTACTCCTTCTTCTCTATCCTTCACTCCCCTAAGGACACACCCATAGCTACTCCTCCAATATGGGACTTGAGTGGTAAGAGTCCATCTCACCGCCACAGAAACTAAACATCAGGTCTATAAATCAACTCAAAAGACCATGATTTACTTTCTCTTCAGCAATATATTAAGAAATCACGAGCCAAAACACTCATATTGTACACATGAACCAAGTATTGCCAGTGTCCAAGTAACAGTGGGACTTTTACTTTACTGTACATGAAGTAAGGCTAATTAAACCGTATCGAACACGACCCAAAAATGATTCGTACCTTATCAAACAGGACCCCGAGATGAACCCATCCCTACTAAAATAAAGGACTTGATATGAACTCAACCCCAATACACTGAACCCGAGACGAACCCAACCCTACTAAAACAGGACCCCGAGACGAACCCAACCCTCACCAAAACAGGACCTGAGACCAACCCAGCCAAACAAGTTCACAAACGTACCCCACGAAATAGGCTCTCTCTCTCACACACACACACACACACGGGGTAACTTCCTTGGTGGCGGCAGAAAATTAGTGTGCATGCAGCGGGCGGGTCGTTGGTGCGTAGTGAATACAAATGTTGACATTACGATGGCAGCCGTAACGTTATACGCCCGATCGACACTTTAGTGGTGATAGTAGTGGTAGTGTCCGTGACCACCACTATCACGACTCTTACTACCACCACTACTATTATTATTACAACCACTACTAGTACTATTATTATTACAACCACTACTACTACTATTATTATTACAACCACCACTACTACTATTATTATTACAACCACCACTACTACTATTATTATTACAACCACCACTACTACTATTATTACAACCACTACGTACTACTATTATTATGACAACCACCACTACTACTACCACAATCACCACCACCACTACTGCTGCTACAACCGCCACCACCACTACTACCATAGCTACTACTACCACTACTATTACAATCACTAATAATAATACTACCACCACTACCATGACGCCATCTACTCTTTACGCGTCATATTTAAAGGGACGAATACTCTCTCTCTCTCTCTCTCTCTCTCTCTCTCTCTCCCCCGTTAAACAATTTTACAATATATTCGGTAATTATTTGGGCAATATTTTCTTGCATTTATTTTCCATATCTTCTTCATTTAATTTTTACAACTGTTTCTGTACTCATTATCAATATTCTCTGCTTGCATCATTTACACCCCTGCACCCACCCATCCATCCATATACACACCCCACACACACACACACACACACACATCCCTACATACCCATTCACACACACACACAAACCAAACACACCTACCCCTACACACACACCCATCCTCACCCCCCCCCACACACTCATCCACAAGCACACAAACATACCAAAAACATCAGAAAGAAAGAAAAGGATCAAAAAAGAAAGAAAAAATATAGAAAATAAGACCCCAGGGAGACTTCAAGGCTCACCACGGTAATTGCTTCTTAGGCTTCACATATAGTAAGAGATCTTTTTCAGTCCCTCGGTAATGTAGTTCAAAAGTTTCCTGGATAGTTAAAAAAAAAGGGGGGTTCCCTCAAGTGCACGATAGGAATTTCCCTCCTGATTTCTGTATACAGAACTGTGAATTGTTTAGAGTATATCCGTAGTATACAAGGAATTAACCACTATAAATGTGTATATTTTTTAGTGTAGCTACGGTATATTCTCGATATACAGTATAAACTAGAAATATCTGTATTCATTAACGTGTATAATCAACATTTAGGACTATATATATAGAGCGCACTGTACTGTACCTATTAGTGTAGGTTGTATACAGTATATTCATAGAACAGGTATATTCAAAATTAAGATTTATATAATACAGTACACACAGTATATGGCACTTAATACAATAGACATTTTAGTGGACAGTATATTCGTGGTATATTCAAAATTAAGAGACTGTACCTTGTTATATTCAAAGCCAAGGATTATTATAGAGGTATCCAATAATAGTTTAGTATACAGTACAGGTATACATATTAGCGATATTCTCTTAACATTACGGTTTACAATGGGTTGTTTATTAATGTATACTCAGGCTATGTTACACTATATGGATCTCACAACTGACATTCATTATATATTGCTCCTAAATCTCTCTGAGGGCGGGGGTGGGGGGGGGGGTCAGAAAGTTGTCTTGTATTCAAAACTGCACCCCCAGTAGCTCTGTATAGAACCCTTGATCGACAGACAGAGAGACAGACAAATAGATGGATGTATGGTTCTGGAAATACGTATATGTACCATCCACAACCCTCCCTCCCTTCCATCCTCTCTCCCTCTCCTCCTCCACCCTCCCCCCTTTCTGTCCCTCTCCCATCCTCTCTGTCTCTCCCATCTTCTCTCTCTTCCCTCCCATCCAACCACTATCACACTCCCTCCCTCCCATCCTCTTTTTCTACCCCCCTTCCACCCTCCCTCCATCTCTCTCTCATTAGGCAAGATATTATTATATAAATCTTAATATAGCTTTCATTTCTCAATATTATACAACTAAGTAGATTCTGAAAATGTTGATAAAATTATTTTAAACAGTTGAGAAAGTCTTCACTATCCTGAGTGATAATTATTCTGAAAGTTGTGTGAGTTACATGATAAAAATATTCTGAAAGTTGTGTGAGTTACATGATAATTATTCTGAAAGTTGTGTGAGTTACATGATAATTATTCTAAAAGTTGTGTGAGTTACATGATAATTATTCTGAAAGTTGTGTGAGTTACACGATAATTATTCTGAAAGTTGTGTGAGTTACATGAAAATATTCTAAAGTAATAAAAAAATAAATAAAAATATATTATAAAAATAATACAACTGCATAAACAGATCCTGAGAATTATACAAAACTATTCTGAAAGTTGTACATTTGAAACCTTTACTATATCGGGATGTTCTGAAAGTTGCATGATTATATTCAGAAAGTTGTACTGTATTAGACCATGAGGAAAGTTGTGAGAGAACATTAAAAGATTCCCAAGTAAGACATTACTTTTTTTTCTTAAGACATTACACACACAAAAAATCTACAGCTAATTTCACTCTGTTCAACACTGCCGATGACACACCTTCACTACAGGATTCACCTAACATTTACACTACAGTTTATGTAGGCTTTTATCAATTCAGACAATTTACAGTACATGGTGTATCAATGGGGGTGGGTTAGGTTAGGTTAGATTAAGTTAAGTTAGATTAGGTAAAGGCACTGGGAAACAATACAGTACACCCCAAAATCCAGTATGTAGTTTAATGGGTGAAAATTAAGCTTCGTCATTGTATGTGGTGGCTGACGTGACCAAATTAAAAAAAATATATAAATAAATAGCATAGGCCTAAGCTCATATAAACACACAGATCATGAAAAATCTGAAAATTTTTAAGTTTCGTATGTAATATAAGTTAAAAAAAAAGATGTACTGCCTCAACATATTTAACCTGAATTAAGATCAAAGTTGGTGGATCATACAGCACACAAACCTACGTGAGGGAAAGAGGTAACTAAGCTTAACGTTTTCAAACAATTTCGTTCAGGGGCTGCTAACCTTGAAGTGAAGTCGCTGGCTGTTGGTGGTGGTGGTGAGAGGCCGGTGGTGGCAGTGGTGGTTGCTAGTGGTAGTGCAAGCAGTGGGTGGTTGGCTGGTGTGGTAGGCCGGCTGCCCCACACTGACCTTGGTTACTGGGATGTCTCGACCTCGGGAGGACAACTGCACCGCCGGCATACTTAGCCCGAGGCCTCCCGGTGCTGCATCCTCATAGGACTACGGCTCTTGCCAAATCTCGTCCTGCAATGAAGGCTATTTTCCATAATATGCCGCAGTTATCACGAAGTGTGGGTAACACATCGCTAAAAAAAAATATACAATACTCTACGTTAATTTTTCAATGTAAGCTGGTGTTTCACTAGTTTCAATTACACTACTTTTTCTGGGTGGTAATTTCCCTCACTGGTTTATAAAACACCCTAAGGCGTCCCCTCACTCACAACCCCACCTCACACGCCTGCCCACAGTCACAAGTGTGGGGAGCGGAGATGTACTTCCTCTCCCCTCGGGTTTCTCGCGGCGAGTGAATGAGTCGATACATCCAGGAGCCTTCTCCCCTCCACTAGAGTTGCTATGTCGGCACTTTAAAATAATTAAATCTCTGCATATCGTATATTATTTAAGAGTTTATAAGAAAATCACGTTCATTAAAGTAAAGTGCGCAGACAAATTTTCGTGCATAATACATTAAGGGACAATTTCTGTTCAAAACCGATTGGGAGTTTAATCTGGTGAGGCTATCTGGCAGTTCCGTCTCCCTCAACCGCCGTACTACACTAGCGTGGCTCGCTTGTAAAATGTTTCCCTACGATTTGTTCTTCTCAGAAAGTTTCGTATGGTGTGATATTATATAGAGAGAGCCCATGAACGTTTGGTATTTCATTAGTAAGTTTATGTAGCATGTGAGCACCGTGATAATCAATCCGGTAGTATATAAGAGAGACACACACTGCACCACTATCACAACACCCACATATAAACACACAGTTATCTGCAGTGAACGACTCCAGTGGCAGAGGTCATTTATCTTACATGGCGTAAAATACTTAGGTTAAACCAGACCTCTCATTTGCAACATATATACTCGTATATCCCTCTTTTTCAGATGATGTATATATAATGTTATGATCCTTCCTCATCTGCTGCGAGATTAAAGCCTGTTTCTTTGTTCAGCTCGCCGGAGTTTGCATCCCGGAGGAGGGAAGACAACCCCAAACTTGGCGGGGCATCAGTGACGAGGGACGTGCCTGCCTAACTACATGATTACATCTACCAACACTGCCACACATCACGCCATCAATCTCTCTCTTGTTCACCCTCCATCTTCTTTTGTTTACTAGTGAAGACGACCAAGACTCCCACTCACTGTGTTTACGTGAAGTTGGTTCCTTAATCGTGTAAATTACCCACATAAACAAACTTCAAGGTCGAGTTCATTACATGTACGATACTTAAGGCATTTGGTAATTTATTCTTCTTCAAAATAATGAAGACGTGGTTTAGTTTAAGTTAAAAAGTCACGCATAGTATCTGGTCAATGTTGACGAATTCTGCTTGACAAAAAATTAAGATTAATAATTTTGTTTATTAAGTCACGTTAGGGGGTCAAGTCAATATTTCATCTAATCAATTATCAATAACAAATCTCCTTGAAAACAGAAATGATAAGATTCAATTCACTTCTACATTTTTACTCACTTGACCAGCGGATCACATGAAGATTAGACACCTCGTTTATTTCACCTGGCGATTAAAACCCTAGTGGGTTGAGTTGGGTTGGGTTAGGTTGGTTACACTAAGGTGGTTAATCTTCAGGTGAAATAAGCTGAGGAGCGAATCTTCAGGTAATCCTAATAATCATTTCTAATATACAATGCACAAGTCAGAACTCACGACCAAACTATCTACTGTACTGACACACACACACACACCATATTTATTAATAACTTCAAGAATAAGTTGATGATAAGCACCAGCAGACAACAGGAATAAGGAGAAGCAGAGAAGAATGGAGTATTTATTGCGACACACACACACACCTCCAGCTAGGGTGGGTCACGTGCCTCGCACACATTTTGGCGGGATCAACCGAGGAAAAATCTGCCACGGGTTCATTTGTTGTTATTTTGAGTTACTTTATGACAGAGAGAGCTGGGTAATCACGTGATAAAACCCCTCCCTTAGTGTACAGCATCTGTCGCTGATAGAGAAATTGGTGGGAAGGTTACCATACGGACAGTGACAAACAGGAAACATTACTTCAAGAAGGTAATGACACCCTCGCTGCCACTTACTACAGGTATACAAGCTATGGCCGGGGGGAGGCGGAAAACTTCTTGGCATGTTGTGAATCTTGCCCGAGGATCCTTGAAGATGTTGTTAATTACACAACCTTACAGAAAGCTATTACTAATTAAATGTGTCCGGTGAGCTTACAGTTTATATTGTATTAAAATATGGCCTGAAAATAAGTTCTCACCAAAATAATTTAAATTCATTCTAGAATTAATTTTCGTGCCCAACTAAAGCACCGATTAAGTGTATTTCGAGAAACTTTAAAAAAGCACAACATTAACTGATTATATCCGATTCTGGCAGGAAGGATCCAATGAGCGCTAATTAGGTTTTCTTGTTTTTGTTTTCCGGCAACACACACTGGTTCTTTTCTGATGAAATTAAATATAATTCAAGGATGGTTTGTTACATTCGTCAGCACTCAGGCAGTGGCGCAGAATCTAATCTTCTACCGCATATAAGGTGTTTACCTTACTATTAATTTGGATAGTGGAAGTTTGACACAGCGACAATGAAGTGATGAAATATTTCCTTAGGAATTTGGAAAACTCTTTTAAAAGATTGAATTCTAGAGAAACAAGCAGAGTATAAAGGAAATTACGCACTTCTTTATGAAAGTGAAAACTAGAGAAGGTTTCTCGTTTAATTTCCTCATATCGCCAAAAGACGGAGTAACAAACAATTCAGCATCAACCTTCGGGATCAGGACCTATTTCAAGGTACTGTACTGAGTACGTCCCAAAACTAATATTTTATATTTTAATATTTGCATTAGCTAAAAGTTCCGTTGACTTTAATGATAAAGAAAGTTCCATGCACACTCGTGAACAGAAGTCCTGTCGCCCCTTCTGCTGCTCCACGAACCCTGAGATTCAGACTCATGAATCCGGAGCATTTATGGGCAGAATAATGCACCAGTGTCTACTGCTTCGGGTTCATGAGTCTGAATCTCTTGGTTCGCGGAACAGCACAAGGGGCGACAGGACTTCTGTTCACGACTGTACAGTACAGGAGTATTTACCAAATGTCCACAGAGAGATTGGTAACACTGTTCACCTTAATAAATCTTGGTAACACTGTTCACCTTAATAAGTCTTGGTAACAATGTTCACCTTAATAAATCTTGGCAACACTGTTCACCTTAATAAGTCTTGGTAACACTGTTCACCTTAATAAATCTTGGCAACAGTTTTGATGGACCGTGAATTATTTATATGAGACTTGAGGTAAAAACTATGAAGGTGGTTGACACGTTTAGCTGTTCTGCCTCAAGTTATTAAGTAAACATAAGCTTCAACCTTCTGTTATGTAAACAAAACACAGATGTTTACCTGTGTGTGTTGACGTCACCAGTGTCACTCAGACCTGCCCTGTAAATGTGTGTTAGTATAAGTGAACCCTAAAGGTGAACATTTAACAAGCCTTTGGTGTGTCTCAGCAGTGCTGGTGTTAGTAGGCAGGCAGAGAACATCTACCCTGACACATCAAGGCTCACGGGTCAACAATCACAAATATGTGGTTTATGGCCCGACAATAATCTATGTATTCAAATTGAAACTTAATATATAAAAGCTAATATTTAAATGCCCTTAATTTTAGATGTGCAGATTTTAAAACTGCAACACATTGTAATGCTACATCCATCAGTTAAGCTTTTAAACTGGTAAACTTGCACTTACAACATGGAAGTATCTCAGTCTTTGGTGTCACAGGTAACTATACGGCGGCACACAGAGGTCACCATTTGCTGCCAATCTCCGTTTACTTGTCCTTTATATTTCGACTGCTTATTAGCTCTTAACTAGTAATGACTTCTCACCCTGTAAAACAAAGCAATATTAGATGCAGAATTTATGTGTTCTTTAATCGGGCTGGTTTATGAATCAAAAAATATATACTGTACCTAGGACATTATTTCTTAAGAAATATTTATAATTTCCCTGTGATAGGCTCTCATACCCGGCCTACCAGCTCCACTTCGTATAAACTTAACTCCAAGCAAAAAGTTGGCGCCAAAATATACATGAAAAAAAAAATCGCAATTGCTACCATCCCCAACAGCCTCCTCCCCCTCTTGCTACAGGGAACTACACCATACTGTTTATAAATAATCCAGGGGCCAAATTATAATTACTATTACAATTACTACTCCCCGGTACTGCAGACGTATGAACGCACCTAACTCGTTGACTCAAGTTAAACACAAAATATTTCCAAAAGATTCTGTACGTTAATATTGTCTCCAAATTGGTGGTAAATGAACGTAGCTTCCTAGTGAAGGTAGAAGTGTAAATTTGACGCTATTTTGAACGTACCTTTTGTGGTTTAGCTTAAATTAACCAGTTAGGAGCAGTCTTGGGTCTTCAGATATGAGAATTATTCATCTAAGGGAACCCTCGAGAGTGTGTGGAGCATAACAGCACGAGTACACGGAGTTATTATTACGGGTGTAGCACATTATACTCTGTTCACTCTACACATGCAAGTGGTCTAAATCAAAGGACCTCGTGATTGTTCAAGTCACGCTGGGTGAATATACGCGTTCATGTGTGGCGAAATAACAGCAAACAACACTGATAGTTTTTTAAGTTTTTACTTCCCGGCTTCGGATATCATTTTAGATCAGGGGTCCGTAACCTTTATACATTTATCGGCCACATTACTGTAGATATAATTTAATAATCGGCCACAGCCATCACAATGTTATTGTGAAATATGTATTAAATAATGAAAAATATAACATGTAATTGGACATTAAGAGCTACAGAACTAAACCATATATTAAGACATGTATTGTACTGGTATACAGAACAAAAGTTTCAGTAACTTAATGGGTGGCAAAACATATTAATATGACACAGAAAAATTATGTTCCACATTCAACAACACAAAGGGAATAGTTGTGACATACGAGTCATGACAACCGAATATACCCTTCTGCAATTTTTTTTAATCTTGTTCAAATTTCGTAAAAGCTCCTTCAACAAGTTCCTTTGAGTGTTGGTGAGATTTGAGAGGAACAATAATTATTCTTTACACAAGTCAGAAGGTAACAGTAGGTTGACCTGCAGGCCCAGGAGCTACAACTGTGTATCACCAAGATCTCCCTCGCCAATACCTGTACGTATACTGTATGGCTGACAATCACTAACTCTGACCTCAGAAAAATAATCTGTGAATTCCCACTGCAATCGTTATAATCATTTAATGTCCTTGTGTGTGTGTGTGTGTGTGTGTGTGTGTGTGTGCGTGTGTGAGTGTGTGTGTGTGTATCACTATGACTGTACTCAGACCCGCCACCCCACTGCCCACATTTCACTTATCGTCTGTTTACATCACTCCCGTAAACCAGACACGGACGACAGCAATATTCCTCTCTCATACTCCCCGATACCAAGGCAGGATAATCTTCAGTTAAGTCTATTGTTGTGGTAGAACCTCCTGATTCAAAGTGGTCATTACGTCATATGCAAGTACAATGTAACACATAATATTAGAATGCAAATGTGTGTGTGTGTGTGTGTGTGTGTGTGTGTGTGTGTGTGTAAAACCGGAAGCTGCCTCTCGCGAAATTCAAAAATAAAAATAAAAAATACTCCCTTACACAACGTAATACAACCAACACTGACTCACAAGTAGAAAAAATAACCCAGGTGCAAAAATTTGACGATGTGCAAAATTTGGATTCTTGCGAGACTGAGCTGTCCACGAAAATTGACTCCCCGTGAAATTAGGGCTCGCGAAATTACCGCCGCCGCTCCTTCCAAATTACGACCCTAGCAACACTGGGCTTACCGAGCCACGGCCGCCCTGCACTATAAGGCTCACTGGAGTATATCGCTTGCTGGGCTAAAAGGCTCGCTGGAATATTAGGCTCGCTGGAATATTATACTAGCTGGAATATTAGACTAGCTGGAATATTAGGCTAGCTGGAATATAAGGCTCGCCGGAATATTAGACTCGCTGGAATATAAGGCTCGCCGGAATATTAGACTCGCTGGAATATAATGCTAGCTGGAATATAAGGCTCGCCGGAATATTAGACTCGCTGGAATATAAGGCTCGCCGGAATATTAGACTCGCTGGAATATTAGACTCGCTGGAATATTAGACTCGCTGGAATATAAGGCTCGCCGGAATATTAGACTCGCTGGAATATTAGCTCGCCGGAATATAATGCTAGCTGGAATATAAGGCTCGCCGGAATATAATGAATATTAGGCTCGCTCCGGAATATTAGACTCGCTGGAATATTAGACTCGCTGGAATATAATGCTAGCTGGAATATAAGGCTCGCCGGAATATAAGGCTCGCTGGAATATTAGACTCGCTGGAATATAAGGCTCGCCGGAATATTAGACTCGCCGGAATATTAGACTCGCCGGAATATTAGACTCGCTGGAATATAAGGCTCACAGGAATACAAGGTTCACTACAATCTAAGAATCGCTGGATCATAAGGCTCACTGGAATATAAGATTTGTTGGAATATAAGATTCGCTGTAATATTACTCACCGGAATATAAGGCTCCATAAAGTATAGCCTCCATTCTGCCCTTTCCACCCCCCTCACCTACACTCACCACCAACCCCCCCCCCTCACCTCCCCCTTTCCCTCACCATATCCACCATCCCCCTCCCCTCTCCTCTTCAAACACACCCACACCATACCCACTACCCCAACGCCCTTTAATACATCCATTACCCTCACCACACACACACACCTCCTCCCCCACTCCATCCAATATCCCAACCCATCAACCCCCCTCATCACCTCCACCCACCCTTCACCATATCCACTACACCCTCCTCCCCTCATCATCCCCTACCCACTTCCTCCCTTCACCTCCCCAAACCCACCCCGCCCTTCAGACCCCACTACACCTTCCCCCCTCCTCACACCCCCTACCCACACACACATATTGCATGAAGGCATCAGGCCAGCATATGTGACCACTCCTGCAGTACCGGTACCCTCGCTTCACCTACACCAGGCGTTCTGAATAATTAATATCTGCCACCAAGGACTTTTAATCTCGCTCCTACTGCTACTGCTGCTGCCCTCCCTTTGTTTATTTCCTATTCCTGTGGTTTTAGTCTCTCTCTCTCTCTCTCTCTCTCTCTCTCTCTCTCTCTCTCTCTCTCTCTCTCTCTCTCTTCTAATTTCTGGCTTTCTATCTCCTCTTCTCCCCTTCAGTCAGTCTGCCAGTCACGTTTACTTAAATTAGGTTTATTTAAGTTTACCTACGTTGATAGGTTAGGTTAGGTTAGTTGAGGATAGGATTGGTTAGAATAGGATAGGGTAGAATGGGTTTGGCTAAGAAAGGTAGGGTAGGGGAAGGGAGGTTATGTTAAAATTGGATGGGATAGGATATGTTAGGTTAGGATAGGCTAGGTTTGGGTGAGGTAGGAAAGGATTGGTTAGAATAGTACAGGGTAGGATGTTAGGATATAGTAGGTTATAACAGGATAAGTTAGAATATGATAGGATAGAATAGGATAGGTTACGACGGGACAAGTTAGGTGGGGGTTAGCATTAGGGTGGTTAATCTACAGTTAAAATTAGTTAAGGTGTCATAGGGAGCTTTTTGGGCCACCCTATAAAGCCAACACAGAACAGTATCCCTCGTCACAGCTCAAAGTAAACACCATCTTCCAGCAGTCACCATCTTGAGGAGGAGCTTTGCGACCGAGGGTGTTGTTGACCATGCATATATACCGAAGCTATACCGGTATATATAGCAATTGTAACTCAACTCACCTGGTATACAATTCGGATTGCTGTACCTCATGATTCATCCATCCTTCACCCACCTCCAGGTTATTTCACTTGATTGTACATCCTGACTCAAACCTAACCTAACCTATCGCATGCTAACCTAAGCTGACCCAACGTATCGTGTTCAAACCAAAACTAACCTAACCTACCTTATGCTAACCTAAGCTATCGTATGTTAACCAACACTAATCCAACCTATCATATTCTAACCTAAACTAACCGAACCCAATGTAACGTAATCTAACCCTATGTACCGTAATCTAACCTACCTCAACCTAACCTAACTCCTCAGGTAGCGTTATGGTGTTTAATCTTCTGATAAAATAAGCTGTGGGGGAGGGCGAATCTTCACATGATCTCACAATTGTACACACACACACACACACACGCGTATAACGAGCTTCTGCCGTCAGCGCTTATTGTTGCATTTCCAGAGAATTGTTATCTCGTGAGTAAAAACATTCTGTCTGCCAGTTAATCATGGCCCGGGGCAGGAGATTACTTCCCCAAAACGAACATTAAAAATCAATTAGGGTATCTAGGATTTAGGTCAGGCTGCTGCACGCAATTTACAAGATATACGTAAAAAAAATTTAATCCCAGAATCCGTGCTGGATTACATGCAATCATAAATATTTAGAGGACTACACGGCGTTTTGGGGGGTTAAGTATCTGTGTATTGGAAGTCGCTGCCCTCCCCTTCTCCTCTCTCCCACACGCGTGCAATCTATCGCTACCTCACAACTCACTCCCTCTACAGTATCTTGTTTCACAACTCACTCCCTCTACAGTATCTTGTTTCACAACTCACTCCCTCTCTCTATCTAACAACTCTCTACATCACAACTTACTCACTTCTCCAGCTATCTACCTGCACAACTTTCCCCAGGTCTCATCATTAGATAAAAAATAATATAAAATACCCGCACTACTCAGTACTCCACGCCTGGACGAGCAAATCAAGCAATATACGTTTAATGTTTGGCACTGTCCATATACACAAATATTAGTCTCATCCAATACTTAATGAAATAATTACATAGACAACCTCAAAACCACATACAGTACAGTATGCATAATCTTACATTAAGATAGACAAAGTTAGAAATACATCGTTTAATTTAATGTTGACTACGAAATTCTTTTCAGGAACTTGTAGTTCTTAAAGACAGACGCCATTATATATTAAAATTTACAAATTTGTCTAAATTAAAAAATGCTTTAACCCTCGTTTTCCATCATACTTTGAGCGCTAATGGCCATCTCGGAAAATTTTAGAAAAAATTATGTACCATTTTTTTCCCACCACCACCACCACCACTACTACTACTTGATAGTATTGTAGTTGTAATAGTAATGGTTGTGTGAAGTGATCCCTTTAGTCCTCCTCTCAAACAACTATTTAAAGCTACAGAACTTATAAATATTACCTCCTTATAATTACAAATTAATAATACTTGGTACTTACTCTTACGTAGTCTTGTTCTAAGGACGTGAACACTTAAGGAGTCTTCATTAGTCTTGTTCTAAGGACGTGAGCACTTAAGGAGTCTTCATTAGTCTTGTTCTAAGGGCGTGAGCACTTAAGGAGTCTTCATTAGTCTTGTTCTAAGGACGTGAGCACTTAAGGAGTCTTCATTAGTCTTGTTCTAAGGGCGTGAGCACTTAAGGAGTCTTCATTAGTCTTATTCTAAGGACGTGAGCACTTAAGGAGTCTTCACTAGTCTTGTTATAAGGGCCTAAGCACTTAAGGAGTCGTCATTAATCTTGTTATAAGGGCGTGAGCACTTAACACCTTCACACTGTTGCTGAAATGTGCCATAAAATAAATATGGTTAACAGACTGTATAATATTAACATACAGAAATAAATATGAACACATATACTAGCATACAGAAATAAATATGGTGTACACGTATATATATAGTACTAACATTCATAATAGTGTACACACATACTAACCACACAAATAAATGTCTTACAAATTATACACCTACATATAGAAAAACAGTATGCAACGCCTGAAGAACAATAACAATAAAATTAATAACTAAAATTAAAACCAAATGTATTACTTAATATATTCAAGGTAAATAACTTATCCCTGTAAAGAGTGGAATTCAATCTTCAGAATCAAATGAAAAATATGGAATACATATGAGTAGCCACCAACAACTGCACGCATTCACATTGTAAAAAAAAAAATTACAGTACAACACATACAGACGCATACAAACACACATTTACATTAACACCCACATTAACAAGTTCACGTTAACATACAGTACAGTGCATACACACAAAACGTACATAAAACGCACATGCATTTAATAGCACATATAAGAATGCACACACACACAGGTACACATACTCACTGAAAAATAATAACTGTCGGGTATACATATAAAACACAGACACACATACATGTATATGTAAAATTAAAAATCACAAACTAAATCAAGTATACATACAAGCACACAAAAACACAGATTTTCAAAAAAGAAATCTTTTAGTTGGAATTTCAAGGGCAATACTGGGAGGCAATATCTCAGCGGGCAAGATTTAAAATAAAACATTTTATTATTCCCGTATGAAATATACAGAATGCAATTCAGTTGGGCCATTAGCTAATGAGCCACTGTGGAACTTTTTTATTATGTTGGATACGGCTGCGTTCAGATGAATTCATTTGAAACTATCTTATATAGACATCCAATCCAAATTCAGAATCTTTCTATTTACTATATATATTTTTTCCATGATCGTACGAGGTATTTTCTTCTTTCATCGATCAGAGTAACATGTTCATTTTCTGTCCTTTGAGAGGACGAAAGTAATATTTTTTCTCTCACTGAATATTTCTGTGTGTGTGTGTGTGTGTGCTTTTGCGTTATATGAGGTTCGTTCAGCCGCCAAAACATTTCACTGACTGAAATTGTAGGAATATATTAAACTGTGCCACTTAAAAGTTATGACACAAAGATGAGTGACGAAATCACGCGGTGTTTTAATGGAGTCTGAGCCGCTATGAAGAAATGTCAACTCCCCCATACCAAAAGTAGAGGGAAATTGTGGGGTAAAAACATTTAGAAAAAAAATGACCAAACCAACCAGAACCTAACCTAACCTAACCTTACCTTACCTTAAGTATCAGATGCTGGCGGACAAAGTGACGCTACTTGTAAGTACTGTCCAGCCAAATGCCCTTAAATGCAGAAACACACAATTCACAGTGAGACTTCTGTGTCTTGGAGTTTCGATCTTTTAGTATAAAAACCAAACGTTTTTATCTTGACGATAGTGATAGTCTGAACAGCACTTAGCACACCACAATAGTTGGCACAATACCAAAAGCCTTAAAAATGTCAATAGCACCTGCTTTATTTTCAGACACTACGAATGGATTGCCATGACAAAGAACACACGTTGCACAGAAAATCTATCTTGTGAATAGCCAAGCAAAATTCAAAACTGAGCAAGCACAGGAGTATAACGTGACACCGAGAAGAACGCCGATTAGCTAGCGTCACGTAGGGTGTAAAGTGTCTTGCCCAAATGTACTTCGAATCGAAAACTGAAAATACTCGAAAGATAAAAATATGCGAAGGAAACATAATAAATGTGTTTTTGGGCGCTATTTCCCAATATACAAATAAATATAATCCCGTGGTTAACCTTGTTTTTTTAATCATAACCGGCATTTGATCAGAAGACTTTAGCCACTTCGTGAGTGGCAAGGTTGGGTAAACACCACTCGGTAAGAGTCGGTGGTATGTTCACTTTTCTAACCATGTAGCCATAAACGAGTCTTTGCAACAATTTTCCTTCAATAACATCAATGAAAAGTTAGTTTTCACTGTAAAATCAACCGTGCTTGAACATGAATAACATCACGGGTTTCATAGCGCCAATGTTTATACTGTCCACTTTACTTTCAAATCTGTTCAATCAAAAATTAAAACCCTTTAGTTCGCAAAGTTGTTTTAAAACCCTAGGACAACGTAGAGTATAATACTTACTGTTAACAAAGGGATTGAAGCATACATTGACGTTTGGTTAATATTTTTCTCCAAGTGAAGTCCTACTAACTTGGCCATCCGGCCCATTTTGGTCCACCTGCCCTCTAGTTCTTCACATCCTCGTCCTTGATAATTGCTGGGAATTAGTATACAGTGTCTTGTGTTGGTTTGTTCCTTCTTATGATGTTGAACCATTCTCCCACGCTGCCATAGCCACTAGGATACGTTACCACCGACATTGTGACAGTCAACAGCAAACTGCGGATCATCAATTCACCATTTCACAAAACTCACAATAGTGGTTACCATGGTGGTGTCCAAAGTTGCCAAGTCTGAATTTACACGTTGCAACCATTACCAGATGCATCAAAATTCATTACCAAATAAATTATTTTATAACCAAATTGTATCGACATTCGTAGAATATTTTACTACAACAAAGAAAAATACGAATGGTCGACGATACACTACTTGGAGTTAGTAATACAGATGTCACACAGTCATCGTCCTCTGCTCTGGTTGTATGATCATTCATAACAGACATTTTTTAATAATATTTTGCATCTGTACATCTTTACGTCACATTCCAGTTATAAGTGCGGTATGTATTCCCAAAAGCACCTTCCAATTTCTACTTCATCTGGTTCTCGAGCACCTTCGTCTTGACTGTGTTCACTAGGATTCACAGTTGTTTATCGTCAACACCAGATTAGTTTTCCATTACCAAACAGATTTTTCAGTGCAAAATTTACTCAAATTTAGTAAAGAAAAATACCAGTTGGCAACATACTGTAGTCTAGGGTAACAGCTGCCCGGTTTGCATTAGAGCGTGTCACGGTGTCAAGAAATTCGTCATCAGCAGCACGTCATGGATGCCTGGTGAGTGGACAAAGCCAGCAACAAAGGGAACACGGCGTGTACACTCGGGTACTTTACCATGCTCGCTTTGTTCGCCTACCACAACAGACAGACAAATAAATATTTACCGAGTTAAATCTTCATACGTATTCACATTGGTTTAGCATGCACACATACGATGCAGTTATAGACAAAAATAAAGGAATAAACATTTTCTAGTTTCTTAAGATTTACAATTAAATCCCAGGTAGATATTAAATATGTTGTTTCCTACAAGAAAATTCACGAGCAAAGTCTTTTATATAGTCATGTGTAGTATTTTTCCTACTTTTCTAAACTACCATATGTATTCTGAAGTCATATTCCCTTCTAGTTTTAAATCTTAACTTTTAATTGGTATTTACATCCATTATAGAATAATAATGGTACAATATATAGCTGGGAAAGAAGGCGCACCATTGAAAACTTTTCAATAACTTATACTTTATCCGGGTTTGTGTCTGTTGTTGGCGTGTGTGATGGAGGGTGTTGTCTGTGTGTGAACTGCGACACTTCCGGAGTGAATGATGATGTTTGTCGGAAGTAGGAACTGTTCATAGGAGGTGTAGCCCTATTTGGCAACTATTGCATTTGATCGAACATTGACGGTGTGATGTGCCGTTTGCACGTTTAAGTTTAATGTCTCTAGCTAGTGTGATGGCATAGACAAGGTTCTTTCCAAGGTCATTTGAAAGGATGATGAGGTACATGGCTTCCACTCATATCGGTCTCGCTAACATGAAATATATTGCTAGCTCGTTTCCTTGTTATAAGAGAGTGGTGGTGGACGGTGCACCCACCTGTCTCAAGTTACTTTACCTTAGCGATTTGGGGCTTTTAGTTATTTTGAAGCCTTGTAGGAACAACCAGATAATAATCCTCTTCTTTCTGATGTGGACCTGTAGAAACTCCCTTAGCGCCCCACCACTGCCTTATCAAATTTTTACAACAGCAGAACAATGGCGTCTGGTCGTCTGGTCTACTACTACTGTACTCAAAGAAACGCGGACAAAATAGTGGGCGCGGGCGTAATTTTATTTTGATTAAATCGGTATGACCTAATATAATTAATATGATGTTCTCATTTTTAGAAATCTCATAAGCAATTAATTATTTTTAATAATTTAAGCTCTTACAGTACAGGTATATAAATATTTCACGCTTTACAATACTGTATATTTTCATTGTGATCATAAATCTTTAACAGTATCGAAGCACGCAATTTCTTAATAATAATGTCTTATTTTTCAAGATGCAGTTAAGAAAAAAAAACATGCTCAACACAAAAATGTTTGAGATCAATGATAAAAAGGACATGGAATACAGAGGTGTATTCGTCATATACCACAAGGTCTATGTATTCAGCCATCATTTGTCTCGGTTGATGAATCTACCAATACTGTACTGTTGATTTCAACAACTACTGTATAATGCAAATTATTTTTAAAAGTCCATCATACACAAGACACCAGCTTATGAAAATTATGATATTTGTACCATATTTATTTTTTCGGTCACTGTGATCTTTTATTGTAGTACTGTACAATATTTCTTTTTATTCTCAAGTCTTTGACTTTGCAGTGTTTCGAGTGCTAGTGAATTATTTAGAAGAACTGGCACTTTGGGAAAACAAAAGACCACGTACTATCATTATTAAGCCTCGAGCTGATCTCACTCAGCCGCAGCCCATAGAGTACCTGTATATCCTTAGTTCATAACCAACACTTCACACGACACCACTTGTTACCTAATTTCGTGATGGATCTTTTATTTAAAAAATTTGGTAAATTGTGAGTACTGTACTGTATTTCTTTCGTGCATTTTTTATATACGGTATGGTATAAAAATAATAAGAAAAACATTAGAACAAGTACAATACAGCACAGTATTTAAACATGTACAAACTGCAATGTTTTCCGATATGTATCACAGTATTACCAACTTTATATAAAGTATATAGATTCTTCTTCCACTTAATCTTTTTTGTACTGAATAAAAAATGCGGCACAGCAGCGAATTGGATAGTGATGGCCTCCTTCCCATAGTGGTGCTAATTTGTCACCCTGGGCACCTCCAGTTAACCCAGCTATAAATGGGCACCTAGCTCTACAGTTTTGGAATGTGAAGGCAACCAAGAATTGCCAGCCACACTGCCTCCTTATACAGTAGTACTAAACATTTTACTGCACATACATTACTCCATGGGACTTTCATCAATGTAGCCTACAAATGACTCGCCCTATATACCGTGTCGTCATCCTGCATTAGTCAGTTTTGTACATGGCTTTACTGAAAAATTTCTTATGTGCCCCAACAGTCATGCCACACGCTCCTTATTAATGCACCTAATAACTACAGGCAATTCTTGGTCACCCTCGATGAGTACACACACATACACAAAGAAGTCTAGGCTAATGAAATTCTTTATCACAAAAAGGTGATTTTTATGTCTTTTTAAGTACAGTATATCTACAGAAACAATGGGGACACATAACCATTAGGGGATCACTCAATTATCTGTCTTCCATGATCTCATTTTTGGTTCATATTAATAAAGAGTACAAAATCATCATCTCTTTATGGACAACAATGCACTTTTAGGCTATAAAAGTTTTTCTACCTATGCAGTTTATCATTTTGTTCTCTAAAGAAAAAAAAAGACAGAATTTTATCTAATTTACTCATAACATTATTTATAATTTACTGGTAATTGCCTTTAATTAAAAATATTCTTACTGGTATATTCACTTCGGCTTATAATTCTATTTACATGAATGCTCTGTTAGTTACTGAAATATGAGTGAGCTTAGCATTCAATTACAAAGATAATACACAAATGAATAACATCAATAGGGACAATGTCATTAAATGGTAACAATTCATCTTTACAAAAAGGTATATTACAAGAAATATACAAAACTAATGACAATGTGGGTATAATGGCCATGTTACACCCTACTTGAGGTATACACACTTTTCTACACAACCTGGAAGAAAGGAAGCTACACAGCTGTTCCCCTTTACCTTTGACTAGGATCCCCGACCATACCGTCAAAAGTCCAGGTTGGTATCACGTGTTACTTACTCAGACTTTGAGTTACCCAAGATTGATGTAAAGTAATATCACATAAGGATGACAGACCCAGGGGGCATTCTCAACTGCACAAAAAAAGGAGGTTATGATAATTCTGAGGTTTGGCAGGCCAAAGGTAACATTAACTTGACTTGCTGCCTTTGCAATGGCTTGTTAATATTTCAACTGGTCCAACAACCCATTGGGCAGTCAACCCATCAAGATGGGCGGAAATTCTGGTACTATCACTTAAGCCACTTCTTGCATCCTCAGCAATTAGTGATATACTTAGAACCCAGTTATCTTGGGGCCCAGCTAAAGGAATCTGCTTTATGAAGACACCGTTTCCATATTCCCCTATACTGTATTTTGTTTGGTGTATATGTACAATGCATATTCAAAGAAATATCTGAAACAAAAGTATCAAAATATGGTGTCTTATGAAATCAAGATTCTGATTCGCTGGGCCTTACATAACTGAAGCACTGGTATATAGCAAAAGGATTGATCCCAGATATCTTTTAAAACAAATGAAATAAATAACTGGCAGTGAAGTTACACTTTACAATATTTCAATATACAAGAAATTTAAATCATCACCTCCAGCTGCCAACCAATGCAGTTGCTTCTCCCTCTCACCATGGGTAGTACGTGCTGGCTCTAAAAATTAACGTAGTGCTCAGAAAATGACACATTATTTGTAGCCGTGTGAGCAAGAACAAAACAAAAATTTTGTAAAATTCTGTGAATGATATATAGCCACTGAAGAGTTTGGTCTTGATCCAAATACAGTACAATACATTCCATAATCATTCTGGTTGATTTCAGATACTTAGCCTGTATAATTATTGATATAAATTACTTTTGATTTGCTTAAACCACATTATGAAACCTACCAACTGTTTCAAATAAATCATCTCTCCAAGACTTACATTGAAGTAGAAAAAAAAATAAACTTCAACAGGAAATGCTTTCTTCATAAACTATTTAACTACTATGTATAACATCTTGCATGGCCCATCAGTACATGAGAACATACATATAAAATTTTTAATGTCTATTACAAATGAGAAATGCATATGTCAGACTCACAAATATGATGGATAACATCAAAATACACTTCTGAAAATAAAGATCCATGAAAAAATACAATATGAAGAATGGCAGAATACCATAATGGAATCTCTAAGCCAGCATTTGTCAAGACAGGGAACAAATTTATACTTGGCATCAACTTGTTAGCTCCAGCCACAAACAAACATACAGTTCACATGTTACGCTCAGTATTGTAATCACCAAAACTTGGACACACAACTCTATAACAAGATTACCATGCTCGTTTCACTGCCTAGATCCAACAGAAGCTTCATGAGTACCACCAACACATACTGTACTATGCTGTGCTTGTTTGTAGTGACAACACTAAATTTTCATCAATATATCCTATAAATATGAACTTTGCTTCATGATGCAGTCACATGAGTTCTGATTATCTACTATCCATGAAAGATAAATCTAGAGCAAAAAATTTGAAGAAAACACTACAGTATTATTATAACCAATAAGTTTACCAGGTCTCTTAAGCATTCACCTGCACCTCACACTAATTCATATCCCAATACTTACCACAAACACCTATTTCCTGATCGTTATCAGAGGTATTTTGCATTACAGGAACCATACATTTATCAACACTTCTTCCTTTTCCAACTATATACAGTCACACACACTAAACCCTCCATTTCCATAATCTCCAATTTTGTAATTTCAGTGTCTTAATAAACCAATTTAGGTCATATAACTTATTTTGGTATTTGTTTCACTGTACTATACTGTACCACATATGATGCCAGGAATTATGGTCAAAGAACATAACAGTACACAGATATATGTATAATATAGTTCTTTAATTTTCACAGGAATACTTCCTGTATTGTGCCATAAACAATATTGGGCTTTAAAATATTTCAATACCCCATTACACAAAGCACTGTTACTTTGAACAAAATTAGTCCCAGGACTAAAAGATAAGAAAGCCATCAATTTAATGAAAACCAGATCAAAATTACATGTACTGTAATTAACATACACCATGATTAAGCAAGTCGGGTGAAGAGGCAGCATGTGTGGTGATGGGGCCTAAAGCACCGTGATTGGCTGAGCCAGGTGGTGAGACATTGTGTATGGACAGGGTGATTGAGTGTGTGTGGGGCAGTGCTTGGCAGGGCCGGGCAGTGTGGTTCAGTCCAGGTCACTGATCAGTTGTAATAATAATGTGGTTTATGTTGAGGTGAAGGATTCCCTCCTCTACCTCCAAAGTTGCCAGGAAATCTAGCCACAGTAATTGTCACACACTTCTCTAATATACAGTACAGTATTTACTTTTTTCACTTCCTACTGAATATGTAAAAACATAGGCCATTATAATAATATCACAGCACAAACACAGGAAAAATATGCATTAAAATGCAAAGAGGGCATGTGAAAGTGATGCATACACAGGCACTAACACAAGATTAACTGCCCAAACACACTCTCCACGCCTGCAGCGTGGTCTCCTGGTTCTGCACAAGATGATGTTTATGGTTTTCACCCAATCTGAAATATCATACAAAGAGTCCAGAAGCTTGAAATGTATATTATAATGAGGTTCTCAAGTATTCTTTAGAGTTAAATTTAGTAGGCTGGAGACAGAAATCTGGGGAACAGAACTCATCTCATAAATTCTCATATGCAACACCCCCCCCTCAGGAAATTGAGGGTTTATTGTGTATAAGTGTGATATATATATATATATATATATATATATATATATATATATATATATATATATATATATATATATATATATATATATATATATATATATATATATATATATATATATATATATATATATATATATATATATATATATATATATATATATATGCAAGTAAATCACTGCTGATCATATAGATAACCATATATCATATATATATATATATATATATATATATATATTGTAATAATAAAGCAAATTTGTCTTTAATTGAAAATTCAAACCAAAAACCAAAGAGTTAGTGTACAGGACAGTACATGATTCCACAGTAAGAAAAATTAAGCTGGGAAAACTAGCATGAAAAGCAGGTTCTGGCAGTACAGTAGTTTCAATATAGGAAGCTAGTTCTTCAAGCTTAGTGCAGTGTACAATGAAAACAAGGCACACAAACTTGAATATAAAACTTGTGTAAAATGTTGTGTGTGCAGACAGAGGATGTTTTAAAGCAGTAACAAATTAACCCGTAAACAGATGACTGAAGTATCAAAAGGTTTATGAACGAGTATCTTCAACAAAACTGGGGTGTAGGTTCATTTACTGAGTTTTCAAGGTTTATATTTGCACAGCATTTCAATGACAGCCATCCAGGAAACACTCAACATTGAAGGAGATTAATCTAACATTAAAGCTACAGAGAAATGTGTGTATCTTTCCAGAGAAACCCCATACTCTTCTGTTAACTTACAAGAATACTTCAATAAAACTTCTGGCAGCTATATCAAACCAATTTAATGAAATCTCTGTTAAAGTTTACAATATTAATTAGGTCAGGGTTGTTTAAACTACTCTGGGACTTGGTGACCCTTCAAACTTCGCCCAAATAATATTCATCACCACAAAATCTTGTGTGTTCTAATATTTCCCAAGACCTAATTTCTGCATACAGTATTTAATTTTCCCATGGAGTAACTATTAAAATACAGTTTAAATTATAAAAAAAAGTGAGAAAAAACTGTTAGAAGTCTGATGAGAACATTCCCTCTCCTTAACAACTGTCAGAAATTCTAAAAAAAATTCTATACCAACTCAAAATTGTTCCCTTATACAATTGTATTTCCATTGCAATTGTCAGTTCATTCCTCCTCCTCTGCAGTTTTATAATCTTAATGCCCCTTTATAAGAATCACCCAAAACCAGCTGCACTCTGCTGTCTATGTAAACTGTATTTCTTATAAATCTTTACTAAATACAATACCACAGTAACTGAAGATTCCAGTTTCAAATTACAGTACAGTACAGGGGTATATAATAAACATTTTTCTTCTAAATTGTTTTCTTCCATGATCTTTCACATTCAAAACTTTCAATATAACTCCTCCTCTGTTCACAAATTTAATAATTATAATTTGTTTATCTAATACTGTACTATACTCTATAGGGTTCCCACTGGCTTTGTGCTGAAAAATCCCAACCTTTACAGACCAGTCTGTTTTTTCTTGACAAACTGAATAACACTCAAAAAGTAATTTGTGTATTTGTTCCCGCCCAATAGCCAACTTTTCTACCAGCTTGCTGAAATATTAGATTACAATGAGAAGTGGTATACCACAATTTCACATTTACTTATGAACTTAACTGTTGTTCTTTTTAGCCAAACATAAAAATGTTCAGTACAGTCAAACCAAAAAGCATAGAGATCCCTGGCATCTGGAAGAATATGAAGCATCAGTCAAAGACCAATCCAATCCAACACAACCCATACATGAACACGTAGGAGGTTATCGCTTGTTTTCTATTCCATCAGATCCTGGGGTCTCAATACTTTTTGGATAAGCTGTACATGACAACTTTACTAAAACAAAGTACAGACACGTGTCTGTGTATTATGCTTCTTGTTTAAATGAATACTGTACCATGCATGAAGACCCAATAATAATTATTTCCAGATTACTATTCATCTTAAACTAAATGAAAAAGTACCAGAGGTAATTTCAGTCTTATACGTCTAAGCTATACAGTACATTAGTATTGTAATTTTTTGCCAAACATTAGGGAATCCCAACTTTGATAAAATTCTCAAAAAATCACATAAAAAAACAATCCTGACCCAGAAAGAAGTAGGCATTTTCCAGACTTTTCTAGCTTATAGGAGCTCTGTATAGTAGTACATTTTACAATCAAAACCCACACAAGGTTTTAGCTACCTCATCAACAAAATAGGATAATCTTTTCTTCCCACAAGGAGAGTGAGAAAAAATTTTGCTCATTATAAATATCCAGTGAGAAATGTTCAAATGAAATATACTGCACAGTACTTGGCCTTTGTAATTTTTGCTGCATGAAAGAGGAAGTAGTTCTCTCCAAAACTTCAGACTCAAGATCTACTACTGTATTCAAACAAGAATAAGCTGTTGTGATTCTTTAAGAAAGTCAATTAATCCTACACCAATATTCTTTTTTGAACAATGTACTGGAGGGGCAGCAATGCCCTTTATAAACAACCACCAGACTAGTTACATTTATAATCCCATGGAAAATAGAGAAGCAACTATGGTTAAGGGTAAGTTGCTTGAATGTCCTGGATCTACACTACAATATCATTTTCTCTAACTCAACAATCAATGCAAATATAAACAAACATTTACAAATCAGAAAATATTATAACACACATTACAAATTAACAGACAAAATACACACTTCAGGGATAAGACTTTTGACCTTAATCATTCTCTGTTAAATGGGATAGCTACCTAAATTTAAATGATAAAATTCTAACTGAACAATGGACTTCCCCTCACTAAAGGGGGATAAATTTCCATAAGAAATTGTTGAATCTAAACTGAAATTTACTAATTTGTCATGACACAAAAACAAGCAGAAAAAATAAATATAAAACAATAATACACACAAACAGCTCAAGAAAAATACACAAAAGCAAGGAATTTTCATTGGAAATATCACTTAATATTGCTGGAGCAAAATCAGTAGAAAACACTTCAAAGTGAACAGCTTATGGGTGCTTGGGAAATTGTGATCTGCTGGATAGTCTCCACAATACCTAACCAATGATGTTTAAGAGTGCCTCTTCAATTTGCTTTCTTGAGCAGCTTGAGACTGACCATGGCAGTATATACACAAGCAAACTGATTGATTAGTGACAGTTCATGGACTCAAGTTCATCTAGGAGTGATTTATGCAAGATGTTACCAAGATTAGTGCAAACCAAAACTAAAGGGATATGTAAACAACAATGATTGGTTATCTGTTATGCATAAGTTACTATGTCTCAAGTATGAAGTAGTGTACAAGATCAGCTTGGACAATAAGCAGGCACATTTGCAGACACTGATCTAACATGGAACTATCCACCGAATCAGATGCACTTCTTTGGTTGGCCTCCTGTAGAGCATACAAGAGTGCCAGCAAATTTATTTCAATAAAACAATGTGAACGAACTAAACATAAAAAATCCTCTGAGAGTAATTTATACAAGACTGAACAAGGATCATGCAATTGACGCACTTCTCACAAATGCCGAGCTATGTGCACTGATTACTCTACGCCGTTAATTACATTTATAATTCTCTATCATATCAAAATTTGGCTTAATAATCCCTCCAAGACTGGTGTCTTTTAAAACTACACATTATAAAAATGTTACTACTTTTTCTAACAAGGATGATTAATCTTTTTGACAAGTGATTGTTAAAATATTATTATTTGATTGTTGATTATCCTTAAAAAGACTAACAGCTGTGATGAGAAATACTGGGGAAGAATTCTGAAACTGCTTGTTAACAGTAATTTTTTGATGCATTCAACTATATCAGTAGAGGTTAAACCTACTAACACACAATATGCACTTGTTCATTTATCTTACATGCATTAAGTAGTTATATTGTATCTCATAAATGTGATCCTAAAACTATATGCTTAATAAAATAAATACTGTATATCAAACACAGACCCCAAAATATGCTTTTATATAAATTAATTGCAATGATTCATTTTCAGTCCCAAATAAATCAAAATTCACTTACATTAACATACTACATTATATGCGACTGAACATGGGAAGCTAAAAACCCACTTTTAGCATTAACATAAAATATGTCTGGTGTATAATATGGTAATTAGTTTTCACATTGCCTAGAATAAATATCCAGTATAAACTAGCTACAGTATTTGGGTCACACTGAAATTTTATGAACCACAGAATATTATCTTGAAAATGCATAGCCAAATTCTATTGCACCACTGTCAAGCAAGTAACATAATGTTCAAAAAATTTCTTCAATATATATGCAAATTGATGATTTATTCTGATCTATCACAGAAATAATGGTTTTACCCTATCACCTAACATCTCTTGACAAATATCTTACTTTGCTATGCGAGTCTGTTCACAAAATGAATTATCATCAATAGACATGGATAATTCATGATCACATCTCTTAACTTTTATACATATTCTATAATAATCCATTAGTATCTGTTCATCAAATGAACATCAAACACACACACTGAATTATCCATTTCATCAGAAATTCTTTTCCTCAACAAACTCTTTGGTTAATATATGGAAGCCATGTAATCATCTAGCCAGCAAACACACAATTAAATGGATAAACTCTTACACAAAGTGTTTTCTCATTAGTTCTTTCATTAAAAAATTGCAAGATTTAAGGAAAAAGATATATATATATATATATATATATATATATATATATATATATATATATATATATATATATATATATATATATATATATATATATATATATATATATATATATATATATATATATATATATAATGGCATTCTTGAATTGAATACATATAAAACAGATGTGCAGAAACCACTTCAGAGGATTGTCAATAGAGAGTATTCCAATTTTCTGGTTTCTACTTCTAAATAAGAGAATACTATATTAAATTATCATGTATTAACATAGTGCATGCTAAATCCCTGTCATTCAAAATTACCTTGCTTTACCCAGATGATTTAAGTTCACTTACTATGAATGCTACACCATACACTCAAAGAATTCAACACAGTCACCCAAATATGTTACAATTACACTCATACTTAAGATAACGATTATAAAGATTGCAGGCTTCTCCCCATAACCAGCCGTACAGTACTATGTTGCTTCATTTTACCTATCCACTGATTTCACCTCTATTTTAACCTCTCACTTCCCAGATCTATGGGTTCCCTCCACCCACCGCCCTGCTCCGCCATCCTGAGGAGAACACTATTTTGTACTGTATGTCACCAAAGAAACGGTATTTTCAAAAATGCTTTTAAAGTGTTATAACATAAACACCAAGTTTCCTACCTAAAACTTAATTGATTATATTATGAATATCTGCAATTATCAGAAATTAGTGCTTTATAAAGATCACTTTGAAATATTAAGACCTCAATTGGACTGTAAGAAGTAGGAAACTGAACTTAAGACTTCCACAAGTAATTAAGAGCAAAATGCTAGGCTAAATCCTTGCAGCATATCCTCTAATTTCAATTAGAACCTTTTGAAACATTGATGAAACATCTTATTTTTATGAGACCTTTTAAAGACAATGACTTAGCCATAACATCAATGTTCAATGCACTCACAAAAATATGAGGATGTGCATAAGGTACATCCAAGTCTCACCAACTGACAAAATCTATTGTATTGTCTAATCAATATCAAAAACAATGCGACTTCACTCCCTTCCACTAGAAATAATAATTATGAAAAAATAAGATGTAAATATATATAGTATCCCCACCATCCACCCATAGCACAGCTGGCCACGGAGGTATGAGGCTGGTAACCTCATTCTCTGTAGCTTTGTGTATGAGAGAGAGAGAGAGAGAGAGAGAGAGATTGATGTGTTATATGTTATGAGGATGAAAAAAAAATTGACTGAAGTAATGATAAATGAGATAAACCTGGATGCCATGGCTTTGTGCAAAATAAAGCTCATGGGCAGAAAATGTTGCCAAAGTCAAGCCAAGGGCAAAGAGTGAGAGAGAGAGGACAACCAAGAAGGAGGTGGAAGGATGGGGTGAGGGAGGACTTGTGGTGAATGGACATCAAAGAAGCAGTAGAGTGCTAGCATAATCAGAGAGCAAGGTGTCAAGTAGTTCATGAGGATGGATGTGATATTGGGTTGTACAGTAACGAGTAAACTAGGAACACCATGGTCGAAAAAATGTTAGATAATAAAACAAATGATGGGACAGTCTCTGATTCAGGCCACCATGTGCCATGATGGAAAAGGCTTGCACAAGTGAAATTGCAATGCATATCTACTGCGAACCATGAACATTCAAAGTCAAGTTCAGAACACAATGGGTAGAACAGTTAAGGAAATTTGAGGATAAGCTAGCAGTCCATGTGATATTTTCCAAGATTAAAGCTTTTTTCAAAACTGGTTGACAAAATAAATTGCACTACTTGTATTTAAGAAACAAATTAAGACAAGAAAATTTGAACCTTAAAATTAAGCTGGTGCGTCTAGACTTGGAACGTATCTACTGTACAGTGTAATTCTGACTGCATAGTGTCCATGAAATATTAAATGATTTACCATTTAAAAAGAACTTTTCATGTTTTGTTGTCACAAATGCCCATACATTTTTCCTGCAGCAGCTTCCAGCATATGTTTCCCTTCAACCAATAACTTTATTTAACAGGAAACACTTTTACCAGCAAACAAGTGATCAAAGACCTGTAATAGAGATCATCATGATTATTGAACTTGTCACCCAAGAGTACAAGGTTACTGGAAGCTGGATAATTAAGGTACTGTTGTATATATAAAGTACAGGGACCCCTACTTGGGACTTAAACCAGTCTACCCAACAGCTGTTACTTTGTGGTTGTAAAGAATTCACTGATGCTAGGAAGACAAACCCTATTAAAATCCAAACTTGCCACTAGTAGTCTTCTTTTACCTGCCTAAAACAGAGGTCACATTTTGTACTTTATCGCTACTTCAAAAGTGTTACTTGAATATCAAAATGTTGATGCAGATTTAAGTTATCTTGGATATCAATAACAAGGACTGGAGGTTCCTATATTCTCATTCATCCCATACAAACATTTCTCATTTGAATGCTGACTGCCTTTTGGAATCATCCATCCATCAGACTGTCAATACAAATTTTAGCAAAATTTCACAATTCTATAAATGTATATAAATACCAAGTCATGTATAATTAACTCCATAATCTATATATATCTCCAAGCACTCCCCCAGCAAAACAATTGGCAACCATCTACATTCTGGACCACAGCTCCAATGCAGACAGTTCTTGTAAGAAATACCTGCAGTCTACACACTAGATCATACTTCTACTGGGTACACAGGTAAAGACAACCATCAGCAGTAACCATGTCTATTGCAACTGTCCATATTTCTTGGTATTTAACTAGTTGAAAAACAATTGATTCCTGACTGAACCTCACCAGTTACAGATTCATCTCCTTTTTTCAGTACAAATATGTTTCAAAATGTATGCTACACTGCTGAATATGAACACGAGATTAAAATCATCCCAAGTAATAGATTGTTTTCCTCCAAGCTTATGCATTCCTAAATGTTCCAAAAAGTGCACCCCCACTCTCAATGATCTATTAATCACCTCTTTAGAAACACAACAAAATGGTATGTATAAAGTAGTGCAAGTGTTTAGTTGGCAATGATATCAGATAGCAATTCAGCAAATCCTGCATACCTTCATAACGGTGATCAATGTAATGGTAACAGCAGCAAACCACCTGCAGATACCCAGTAACAGGTCTGCACTAGGGGGCAACAATACTACAGGTTCTCTTGATAAAAAAAGGTTACAATTTGAGTCTCACCTTTGAAAAGTACTATCTCTAATGACCTGAATGTATCAAACATGGACATACAAAACACATATTCAGAATGCAACTTGTCAGCATACTACAGATACTTTCAACTGCAGCTGCCAAAATATTATTTACCACAATTTACTTTTACTCAAAATAAGACCTGACATTTAAGGATAGTATTCCTTCAACACTGTAACATCTGGTTTTTAACCATTTCATGACCTGGAGTAAGTCTTTATCATTTTTCCATAAAGGTTAACAATACAAAATTCATGATGGCTCTCTTAACAGAAGTACACCAAATGTATGAATTACATAAAAAAATAAATAAACTGACCTTAAATATACAGGTCATAATTTACTGAACCTCACTGACCTGAGACCTGAGATGTGACGTGCACATAAGGTCCATAGTTATGTCTGTTTTACTGAGGAGGCCAATTAACTCTCACTGCTACACAGTGATGGCCCCAAGCTCTGATTCTCTAATCCATTCACTTTCAACACTTAATACAAATCCATTTCTCCATACACATGTAGTTGTCCATTTTATCTTTGCTAATAACTGAACTTTGTAACATAGAGCTATGACAAAAGAGGCATATATCATAGACAGTTACACAAGATGTTGAACTTCACCATCATGTTTCCTGAATCTGCTCACTGTACACAACATAAGGTTAGACTAATGACTCCAAAGGTCACAGCAGTTTTTCTGTTGCTGAGCTAGATCGTGAGTGGTGACGACGGTGTTGTTGAAGCAAAGTTGTAGACAGAGTAATGGAAGAAGCATCTTGAGGCAGGGAAGAGAGGTCTTGTTGGGAAGAAGGTTGATTAGTTGATGAGGCTGAAGGGGATGGAGAGGGTGTAGCAGAGGTTCTTGACAGTTTAGGAGATGGCTTGGCTGGACTCTTGGAGGCAATGGTGGTGATGTTTGTGGGTGTGGCACAGCGAGAGGAAGTGTCGACTGTGGAAAGTGTTGGTGTAGCAAGAGCTGCTGTTAATCTTCCCTCAGATGCCATGACACCCTCAGTAGCAAACATGCCTTCAGTGGCAATCATGCCCATGTCAGTGTCCCAACATCTTAACAGCAGACCCTCACTGGCTCCACGTGACGTTGATCCACTGTAGGCAGCAGTACTACGAGGATGGTGGTTGAGCCCCCCTTGGCTTGTAGGAGGGGGGGCTTCCCCAAGACGTCAATTAACCAGCTCCACTGACACAAACTGCTTCAGCCGCTCGAGGTACTGGCTGTACAGCTCTACATCATTATGTCCAGCACCCTGGAAGGCAAATAGTTTTTTAATTACACATAAACAATGCCAAAGTTCTGTATTTACATACACACCCAGAGAAAGATATAAAATAAATGCATGATACTGTACATTTTTTATACATGTACTTAGTAATGATGAGTTTAACAAAAGATTGGCAACAGTGGAGAAAGTAACTACTTCATCTGAGTCTCAGTCAAACAATGTCAAAGATATTACCAGTCAAGATGAAAAGAAAACACAAAGGACAACAACAATGACAGTAACTTTAGTGATGACTATATGCACTAGTAACTACCCATGTCAGGAGTGTACAAAAATGTACATCTACGGAGATAAAATAATAATTTAATCTACATGGGTTGTGGTTTGATTTAATGGTAAATTACTAAACGGAAAAATTTCAAAAATATATATTTAGAGGCATTTTCAGCATTTACCGCCATACACCGGAAAATTTAAATTGGCAGGCGATTCAGTGAGCTTCTCTGGTACTGGTTCACTTTTTCAAAAATTAATTACCCCCCCCACACTTGAATCCCAGGTGAGCTACTGCGTTATAGCATATTTCTCTCTAATTTACAAAGCAGAAACAACTGATTGTTCCGGCTGACCCACTCTCCCTAATAATGTTGCCACCACCGTTGTTGTCACTGCTCTAGATGGTTGGTGCTCACCACCGGATCTGTCTTGAGCACTTAGTAAATAATATTGTAGTGTATTTATCAGAACGAAATAAACATTATTGTTGTGTATAAAGTATTTCCATATGTCCTGGTTTAATCACTGGTCTGATGTCTAAGTGCATAATTAACCAGATTGAGCCATCATGTATTAATTAATTTTAAAATAGAAATAAGAAATTAAAATATTATAAGACAATGGCTTACAAGTGCTAAATTTATTTATTACTGTATTATTTACTTTATTATTTAAGAAACGTCACGGGATAACTGAGGATACTGCAAGTGGTGAGCAATGGTCTGCGAACTTCGCCTAACCTTACCTACCCTAAACACCAGTATTTAAACACATCAAAATTCACCACTTTGGGAGCAGAATAAACCAGTTGTTGTTGGTAAGTGTTGCTTGATTTTCCTAATATAGTGAATTTTATTAATTACCAAAATAAATGTACGAGTACAGGTTTAATGGCACGCCCGTGATTCATGCTTCAATTTAACGACACGACTCTGGTCCCAAGCTTGCCATTACGTCAAAGCACAACCTGTAATACCAATAACTTTGACCTCAAGATCTAAGGACAAGCCTATTTCTAAATATCGAAATACCTTACCTACAAAGTATCTAGTCTACATTATAGCGGGCCTAAAACATTAACTGTTAAAACAGTTATGAATAACAACAACTACTGTATTAACAGATGGCTAAATGTTTCCATTAACAGTGTAAGTGCATAAAGAGCACCATGTATCATGGTCACAGTTACTTGTTTTTGACAAACATGGCAGTGGCAATGACTTAATAGACAAGTTCATTTCTAAAACTCTTCTACACAAATAATTTATCTTTAAACTGATTCAAATTATTACCAGGATATTAACAGTCAACAACCACGATAGGTAAAAACTATCACTCTTTGATGCTTGTGTGAGGAAGGTATGATTGACAGTGTAGCATAATTAAACAACTTTGTGTATTTTATTTTGAACTGAAAATAATTCAAGGTTTCCCATGACATGTGACAATTCCAGAATTAGAGAATGATGGATAGCACTATACTGTATCAAGTGCCTAGTTTAAGGGTTTTTGTGGTGGGCCCCAATACAACATGAAAGAGGCGAGTTCAGTAGCTGTATTAAATTTTAACATGTTTTCTTAGAATTTGACAACTAACTCTGATAAATAAACCTCCAGTCGGAGATCTCAACCCATCCAGTCCTGGACATTGGTCAAAGCAAATGTACAGACTCTTTGGCCGAATATGTTTACAGCTACTACTAGATGTGCATAAATACTGTACTGACACTGTGTAATGTGCCCCAAGAATTTGCAGAATTCTTCAACATGTATTTGGGTTTCAATTTCAAGTTCTTCCCTTGTTCCATTTTCCCTGAATCCCATTAAATTTTCTCAAACTGGGGAGTTCTTGATTTGAGGTAAAAGTTCTTAATTTTTCTTGAAGTAAAATGTAGTCAATGCATTCCAGATTATATTTATTATTCTAATTACCCTAGTGTAATACCCAAGTACTGTATACAGTATAGGCATCTTGGGTGATGCTGAAGACCTGAGTTAGCAATGACACCCCATGTTGACATTACTAAAGCCAACTAACCTTTCTACTCCTTCATTCCCTATTATCCAACCCATGTGGTCCTACTTTTGTCTGCAAGGGTACAGTCAAAGAAACTGTTAGTTAAAACTTGTACAGTGATAGGTAATGAGATAAAGTCGGAAAATGTAGATACCATATAAAAACAAAGTGATTTTACATAATCAAATGTCAAATGTAACTAAGTAACTGGGTAGTAAAAGCCAGAACAGCAATACGTAATAAATAAAATGGAGTGAAAAGTGTTAGAAAAACAATTATCATTTAAGGTATGTCCAGAGGAACATCCCTGAAAAATCTTTATACTGTACAGTAGTCTGGTTAACAGCAAAGAACTGAAGGCTGAAGCAGGTTACCTCATCTGGTCAAATGAGCTGTAGAATCCAACGATAGTACTGTATCTAAAGTCTCTGAGAAAAAGACCATTGGATCTACAGTACATGTGTTTAACAGGGCGAGATGGCTTAAATGCATTTTTGTTACAGTATTACAATACTGTACCCATTAGAGCTGTATTCATGCTGCCAATCGCTGAATACCTTAAGGGTAATGGTAGGCTCTGCTTATACAGTACAGTACTTGACAGTGGTCTGACCTGTTTACTTAATAACTTGTAAAATGTAAACCATTGATCCTTTGATCCCTAGACTGTTTAAATCCCTTTTTGGAGCCAACCCCATCAAGGAATGGTGTTCCTGTCTGCCAAGTATACTTCTTCTGAGAAGAAGCTAAGAGCCTGGCTTCATACAGTACATTGTGCAATGGGATTACTGGGGTGGACTAATACAGTGTTAAATGCGAGGTATTTAGTGACGAGGGCAAACTGACCATAGTCGCAAAAATCTGTCATCTATGTTACCAGAGAACCGTATACCTCCTCTTATCATTTTGCAAATTCCCTTGGTGGTAGTATGCTCTTGTTGCATTGTAAAATTCCAATATTTTGAAGGGGCAAGAAGAACATGTAAATCCCTAAAAAGTGCATTCCAGCCTAACGGCAATAAGAGCGTACTCATCGTCACACGCAACCAAAAAATTTGAAGGATGTTGTCATTGACTACACTGATTTTGATGATGACAGCAGCTCAGGTGCAATTCACATGAATGTTCACTATTAATCTTACCTCTACCCATAGTGGTTCCACTGCTCGGGGACAACGTTCATGGATGGCTAAGCCATGTGAGAAATCTACCACAGTGTCTTCTGTTCCGTGAATGACAAGTACCGGTGATGTTATTTTAGGCACCTTCTCGATGCTGTGAAAAGAAGAAAATTGTCAGTTCAAATTTAGTTTTATCTACTTATTAAAACTGGCCAGTAATGTAATAATTAAAATGGTGGTGTACAATTCATACATTACCTAACCCATATTCTGAAAATGTTACAACAATGTCTCGGATAACATTTATATTTCCTTACAGACACTTTTACACTCCTGAAACAACAAGGATTACCACACGCTTGTACCTTTATCTTTCAACCATCATCAGCAATGGAGTTGGTTTTCCATATAACCCTTTTATACTGTACTGTCTTTTAAACCATATACTGTGCTGTACTGTATTGTATTTCCTATTATCAACACTTTCTGTGCACATGTCTAGCAGTTTATTTCCATTTTCCATTATTTCTGGCATTCTAAACTCTTCCAAAAGTTCCTGTTACTCACTTTCATCCAAATCACTCACCACTATCACCCAATTTTTAAAGCCTGCGTCACACAAGCGTTTTTTCCTACAAAGTTTAGAAATTAATAAAGTTCAATGGGACCGTTCACATAGAGCATGCGTGGCAGACACTCACTCCACACCTGTACTTCCAAACCACAGAGCGTTCTAAAATTCTACATATGGCAATGGAGTAGTACAGTACTTCAGACAAACATGTGTTTGTGTGTGTCAGTTGTGGTGCATCTCTGGTGGTGCCTGTGATTATTTTTGTCAAGTATGTACTTCTAAAAATTTTTAGTATACTATCATGAGTATGCAGTTTGGATACTTAGACTAGTTCTGGTATATGTTGTATTTAACCATATAATATCATACCTAAACATTTTATATATTTTAAAGTATTTCTACAGGGTATAAGGGTACTGTTTACTGTACAAGTAATTTGAACACTGATAATGAGACTAATAAAATATTACAGAACAACATCATGGCAGCCCATCTTGATACTGAATTTCTATTAAGGGAAGTGCAAGAGTGACCGATATTATGGGATACTTCGACAGAAGAGTACAAAGATGTAAATAGGAAAGTGGAAGCCTGGGTTGAGGTTTGCCACTCACTCATTGAAGACTATGAAGAGTAAAGCATGACTGAAAAACAACATAGGTATATCATTTTATTTTCATTCACATGGCAGAAATTTAATAGGACCATAATTGAAAATAATCTCACTACTTAATATCTTCCATATCTCAGTTACCCATACATGCTCATCATTATATTTGTCTGTACTGCCATGCCATTTTTCCTACATCACTATTAAAGAAAATACTAAATGTAACCCTATATTTGTTGGCATACCTTCCACCCTGCATTACTCCTCCCAAGTCATAAACTTCAAATCCTATGATCAACTTATTGTCAAAATTGATTGTTTCCCCTTTGTGAACATAATTGTGTAATACACAGCAACCTTTGACTACAGTACAGTACAATATATCAATAGCAAATTCAACTTTCACATTTAGGGGTCGATGAAATATTCTCCATTTATTTGACATTATACCAAATGCATACTCTACATACTGCCTTGCTCTTAATTGCCTATACTGTAATTGAAAACTCTTTACTGAATTGTCAAATTTTGTCCATCATAAGCAGATGCAGACGAACTAAAGCGTGAAAAACAGGCCCGTGTGAATACATGCCTTCTAAAAAAAAAACTCCTGCGCGGGACAAACACACTCGTGTGAAGCGGACCTAAAAGTGAAACTTATATTGAAATTATTCAGATTTACCCAAAAATATTTCTTTTCGCTATCTCCTTTTTTTTCCCACACCATTGCATACACAGACAATTACAACCCATCTTTCAGACAAGGGGGATGGACAAGTGATTTTTCATTTGTGTGCCCAGCACTTATACCCAGTGGACAAGTTAATATTTTGAGAGGAAAACAACTAAAAGGGAATTTGTCAGGTGTTGCATAACCCCACCTCCCAACACATGTTAATGAGTAAGGTCCTGACCTGCCTAGAAAGCTCAGGTGCATGCTCCAGCCTCGGTGACATCACAGCTGATCTCTCCTATTTTTATTGGTCTATTCTCACAATGACCTGACCTGAAAATCTGTATAAAAACTCCCAAACTAAAGTGAAAACATCAAAATGAATAAGAAATAAAGAAAAATGACCAGGTTCTTCACACACCCAAATGATCTAGCCACAGGAGTATAGAGGACCCTGCCATCAACTCATCATACCATAAAAAACCAGGTAGGTAAAATTTCACCCAAATTTGTCACAAAAAGTAAAAAAAAAATATCAGGGCAAGTAATTTTCAAGTCACTTGTCTTGAATAAGTAAATGTTCCCAATAATATTAAATAGCTTATAAAAATGAAGATAAAAAGAATTGTGACGATAAAGTTACTTTTTGTTTTCTGAATAATTTTGATTATAAAGTACCATATTTATCCTACCTCATACTACTTGATCCTCCTCCTCTTTAGTCTTAAAGTGTAAAATAAAGCTCATTAATCTTGAGCTCTTTGTTCACATTTCCTTTTCAAGCGTGATTCTCTTGTTTCTCCTCTTTTCCTTGCCTACTCTTATATTCTTCCATAGGATTCTACTTTATTTTCCTCATATCTTTCAACATTTCCTTCTGTCACTCCTCTCATTCTTCATTGTTTTCAATCTTTCTATTCGTCTAAGTTGAGTGTCTTCCCTGTGGCACAAACCTCCAGGGTAACCTCCTGCCTGCTGACATGTTCATCAAGCCCTATAAGTGTCCTACATGGTAAGTCCACTTCCTCAACAACACCTCATCTGTCTTACAGGTAAATAGCATGTAAACTTGCATTAGGTCCTCAATATAAAACAATAAGAAACTGAACAGATACTGAAGACAGATTTTTCTGAAATTATATACAGTATGTACTATACCCATTACTGTACTATGCAGTACAGTTCTTTTATTGACTACAGTATGACACTGTATGATATTTATACAAGATCATAGTACTGTAGAGTTAATCTCTCATGAAAGTCCTCATACAGAAGTTCAAAAAGGCTGATCTAAAGCTGAAATAATATCCATATCCTGTTGTTACAAAGGATTACACAAACTATCCAACTATACTAATAAAGGTCAATGTCAGTTCAATTTATTTATTGATGTAATTTTCTTTATTTGTTAATGAAAAGGAAAAACAAAACATCATCAAAGCAGTAGCATTAAGCACCTCAAATGCAAGACTGCCTTGACTAAGAAGCAAAGGTGTACACAAATGACCTTCAAAAGGCTTCCTCACAACAAAGAGACACATCAGTGAGGGCGGCAAATATTGATTTATACTTATAAATCGGCAACCAACAACTTATCCATGTATAATAATAATAGCCAGTGCTTCAAACAGAAATATATATATATACAACATAAATTATATACTGTATCTAATAATATTTGTAATTCCAAGAGACTGCACAAAATGAACAGAATATTTTTGTGTGATGTCTTTCTTACATAATGATGGGAGAATTTGTGCACAAATACTGTATGTTACCTTTATACAGTACAAAATATGATGTGATGTTAGAGATCTATGAATATTTGTACACAACTATTGACCTTCTTATTGTCTTTTAACATAGATTTTGTCGCTAAGTGCTCCCATGCTAGCCTGACCCCTCCTGCTCAGCCGTATCCAACACTGAGAGCACCCCTCCAGTAAGTAGAAAAGCGGAAACAGCGGACCAGCCCTATCAACCACTGAAATTCTTCCCACTAGTCTTGTGGGCTAACAGATGCATCTCTAAGGGTGCAATTTGGGTCCGAATTGCTTGACCCAATATTTACTAAAATGGAAAAACGCAACCTGCATCGAAAGACTGTGCGGGGGTGAGATTTCCGACCATGAACAGATGTACCAGAGGGTTAAGTAGATTCAGTTATATATATTAAGGTATGATTTTAACATTGAAATGATGACATAACAGCACCATGCACAAGGCATCCTTGTTGAGAACCAGAGGTTCCAATAATCCTGTACAGTATACACATAGGGGAAAACTGGAAACATGCTACTGGTTGTTAAAATTAAAAGACAGAATCTAGTCTCTTGAAGGATGTACTTGTTGCCATTTAAAAAATTATGTCTAACATATTCTTGAATGTTTGTGACATACATCATAGTGTCGTTTACAAGGTTCCCGAGGGTACACACAACTGAAGTAGCGTGTCTCTATGTAACAACTGTCCAAGTAGACTCCTCAAGTTACTGTACGTATATACACAACATCCATATTGTGTATCACTAGTAACAAGTTTCATGAAAAGACAGTTGTACCCATTATTGTGAATGTTATTTATGTCCCTACATTTGGCTTAATTATAAGAGGCATTATTAAAGCAGCTTAAAACACTGATGGTACTTATCAAAAGCAAGGCAAAGGTCATTCATAGAAATCAAATAGAACTCATAAATCATCATCATACATTACTGTACAGTATTTAGTATTAATGTATACATTATGGTACAGAGATCACCCACAACTGGATTAAATGGAGCAACAGTACTGTACTGTATACCGGTAGCTAGTGTAATTAAGAGGAAATACTGTACCAGTTCCTGTACTAATGAATACTCTTTTAAAAAGATGTCTCAATAAACCAGAAAATTTCCGGTTATCAACGAAGTTTTCCAGATTCTAATTACAGTACTGTACACAACTACAGTACTGCACACAACTATCAAACGATAAATGCAAAACTTTAGATAATGAAGAAAAATGGGAGCTAAAAGACAAATATGAGAGAAAAATTTCTAAATACTGTATAGCTACCTGTAATAAAATGAGCCACTGAAATGTACAGTATACAATAATTTCTTTTTCATACACCATCTTTTACAAACTGGAAGTGGAATGAAAGATGAATGCAAGTAGCTACTGGAGTAATACATTCAATGAATGGCCCCTAGCACAGAAAGTGCCTTAGATATACCTGGACAAACAAGAAAACCAATCAATCACTGAGTACTGTATCCTCCTTTCACAAACATTTTGCACAGCATCTGAAGACATAATACACTGGCACTGTACACCATAAGTTTCCCCACATTTCCAGCTTTACTTCCAATCTTAACCATTTTTTTTGTTCACCTACCTTGTTTGAAGACTTAGTTGGCATTTTAAGCAAAGTGTATCAGTAACCTCATCCAGAGAATACACAAAAGATGGTAAAATATAAAATAAAATAAAATTTAAAAATTCACTCCGACAATTAAGCAATCATAGTAACAGGAGAAACAAGAACTACAGGTTAGATATGGAAAAGGAATGCCCACCACCATAAGAGGAGAAAAGGAGCCAATCACAGCACATCTTGGATTTCTGGCAGCCAATGGGTATAGTAAGCCTCCATGTAAGCATCAAACTGCAAGAAAACCCAAGAGTACCCAAGCACATTCAGGCATTCCAGGAATCAGTATGACAAACTGGATTGTTTCACGAGTCATCAATATCAATGAAAACCCTCAGTAAAAAAAGCAGACAGCTCACAATCTGTTCAGCGAAAAATTTGGACCAAGGACTATCCAATTAAGAGAGATTTTTCTGTATGTATCTAAGCATTGGAATGGTACTGGTATAATTAAACAAATAATTTAACAAGAAACACTGATATCAAGAGTACCAAATGGTTACATTGGTCACGTTGTCATGACAGTTTTAAAATAAATAAAAACAGTAAAATATTAATTGTGTTTGATATAGTGTGACAGTTTCATTATGATAATCTGATATATAATTTCCTATTCGTTATGAAAGTAATCAACATTGCTCATTATGATTATAAACATACACTATCTCTGCTTTTGGCAATTACTTTTTTGCACAAAGGCAGTCAACAGATGTCAATAAAATCCATTGTTAAAAGCTTACAAATGGGTTTTTACTCACCATTTTGGAAGAGACAACAACTGTAAAGGTAATTTTTTGTTACAGTATAGTATGGCAAGTGGAAATTGAATTTAAATTTGTTTTGATGGAATGTATATTTTACCTAGCAACATTTGCCAAATAACGTACTGTACATGGTGACTATTAACTATAAACAATCAGAAAAACCTTATTAGCTATGGTACCTGTAGTGTTAATCTTAATTTTACAAAACTGACTAAAAAAAGACTAATTATAGAACTGTACTTTGCAATCATATAGAAAGAATAACATTAAGGACAATATCTCCTCGGCATTGACCCAAGTCACAAACACTGCCTGTGAAACTAATTACCTCAGAAAAAAATTATAACAAAGGAAATCTGTCAGGAACTTGCATAATGTTGCCCAGCACACTGCAAGATGCAAGAGCCTGGTTGAATGAATCATGATCACTGAAGCTTGATCACCTATTGAACTGGGGGTTTGGGGGCTAACTCTTGCACTGCACTTACATAAATGCAAATCCAAAATTGCTGCAATACTGTATATTTTAATGTTTTAACAAAATACCGGAATTGACAACCTATACAAGACCTAAAGTTTAATAAACAGTTACTTGTCCCTTGGATATGTTCTGGGAAAAATATCTGAAAATTACATCAATCTGGTTATTGCACTACCAACATTTGCTGTACAGTGAACACTCCTTGAAATATTCATTCATGAGAGTGATTATATCAGATGTAGTTACATATATTCTACTTATCAGTCAGGAAGATCAACAAAACACTTGAATCAACCTGTACCCTAAGTCAAATGCCTAGGAGAGTAACAGTAACAGACCACAGCCAACCCCTCTCAGAATTTTTCATCAAAACTTAATCAACCTGCACACTCACAAAGATCTACTGTCAGGTTCAACACAAAGACACATTCCCTTAAGAATTTTTCACCAATATTGTAACAATGATAGCTTATTTCGAGGCTAGATTAAAATAGCTACTGCAAAAAGATGTCACAAGGTACTAACCTTCCCAAATACCTAAACCATTCACAGTCTTACAATGTTAAACTTTTTATCAGTGACTGCTATCCAGCCCATGACCATCACCTCCACAATACCTATGAAACTCAACATACTGTACTGATTATAACCAATATCTAAAACAACACTAACACAACACTAAACTGGAAAAGCTTCCAGTGAAAAACATTTTAATTAATGAGTGTCCCAAACCTACGGCATAAAACTTGTTAGAACCAATGAAATTTGTTAGATTGAGGAAAAGGAAATGAAACCCCCCCCCCTCTTCCCAAATTCAAGCTAGTGAAGGATTCAAAATCCTTAATATAGCAGGAAACAAAAGAATAAGAATACACTGTAATAAAATAATCAATATCTACTGTGCAATTCATTTCTATAACCTCCAATAATGTCCCATTACAATAATAATGGGGAGATCCTAGCCTGCTAGGAACTTCTATATAGCATTCTGGAGAATGACATTGATAAAGCATCACATTACAGCATGCTAGAGTGTAGACAACTTAGGTATGTGAAGTAATTTTTCCATAAAATCAAATATTACTTTTACTAGATCAGTAAAGAATCTGGAAAATAAAGTGAACATGAAATATCAAGCAAGGCTAGGTTACTGTATTTTAGATCAGGCCATCCTTCAAAAATCATTTAATACAGTACTATACTTGTAGTTTAACTTATTGCCAAATGTCGACAAACGACTTATAGAATACTAGTACCGGTAAAGTAAGGGGATATTAGTGAGGTTTACTTTTCAGCCCATTATAATATTACGAACCACGCCATCTATTGTCATGATCTAACTACCCAGCACTACCAAGCAACGCCATCTAGGGACGAAACCCGAGTATGACTAGTCTTAGTCACCACCCCGGGTTTCCTTTCTCCATATCCTGGTTGTTGCGTCACCTCCTCCAACTCTTCCTCATCAGCTCCGGATCGAGGAGAGTTCAGTTCACTCTGGGAAGTGACCACGCTTGGATTACCTATCCTGGAAACCTACGGCACAGTGACTACCTACCATCTTCTTCAATACTCAGCCCTACTCGTCAGACACTTCAGCACCGCACTTGAGTATTGTAACCCTATATTACCTCCCACCTCCACTTGCTTCAGATTGTTGTATGTTGTATAAATATGTATATACTGTTAAGCCAATGTTGCGTATGTTTAAGTTAAGTATGGTTAAGGGTAAATTATAGAAAGCTGGATATTTTGCTAAGGAATTTATTGTACCTGTACTTTATTATACACAACAAAAACTCGCATCCTTTGTCTACCCTTTTATCGTCCGATTGTCTTTGTTTGTTTAGTTTTTTTATTGTTGTTGCCTGTTGGGATCTGGGTAGACTTTTAACTATATTCTAAACCAGTTTCTAAATCCCCAACTCGTAACAATAACAATTATACAGTATTTCAGAATTTTCTGTTAAATGTACCGGTAAAGCATACAGAATGATATCCATTGAGGGAGCAATGAAAATACAGTTTTGAATTTATTGTAATGCACGGTACTGTACTTAAGAAGCAGCAAGTAAACTGCAGACTCGTGCATGGTCAATTAAATGCAAGACCAGCACTAAATAACAATAGAGTAATGTAAATACGGTACTTGTAAGCCTGTTTCAGCAGGAATGAACCACTAAGTTATTGTTTCAGTGCTCAGTGGTCTATTCTTGTTAAAGCTTTGCCACTAATTTGCAATCTTTGCATGCATAAGAATGAACGTTTCATAGAAAATCCCAAAGAATAAAGTTTCAAAATTAACAAATTAAGAAGATCCAGTATTTTGATAAAAGAGATACTTTGTTTCATGTCAATTTACCAAAGCACCAAAGTCATGGCCATACTGTACGTATTTTCTTTTAAATGGAATTACAATTACTGTACATGTTAGGAAAAGGGTTGGAAAGATTACCCAGAATGCATCCCCAATTTTTCCCTTTAAATTAATGGAAAATCCTTCCAGATTTGCAAAATTTCAGTATCCAAAAGACTTTTAAAGGAAAGCAGTCCTTTCCAAAACATAGAAATATCATATATGTACAGGCAAAATATAAATTATGTAGTAAACTGATATTATACATAGTGATAAAACAGTTCCGGTACCTGTAAAATAAAATACATAACCAGTATATAAATCAATTAAATATCACTCAATGTTAGTGATTAATACAGTACAGTAAACAAACAAATACTCACAACATGAATGATCAGTGCACAACCACAATACATACTGCCACTCAAACAAAGCAGATGCATTATGGGAGAATCCTTGTGTGCAGAAGTGATGCACAGTTTGCCTACAGTGTTTGCTTTCCTACATTCAAGTGTCCAAATTCCTGCATTTTGCCAATCGGTGGCTGCAGTACTGTATGTTGGAAAAAGCTGTGTTTGTAAGAACAGAACGAAAGTTTGAAAGACCAAAACATGGTACAGTACAGTACTGTATAAAGTATAATGTTTGTATGACAATGTTCAGATATCAAGGATTGAGTGTATAGTTCAATTATGTTTTTGGCAAAATTGTAATGGAGACAACCCAAAAATGAAAGTAATTACCATGCATTTTAAGAAGTCACTGAAATACTACCAAATCAATTATGTTTACAATGAAAATTTATTAATTTGATTGTTAAATTGGTAAGTATTTACAGTATAATACATTGTACAGTATAACAATATCACCGTCAGTTTTAACCCATCAGATGATACATTTTACATAAACATCATAGAAAAGATATACAGTACTTGTACACCAGTATAGCTACAGCAACGGTAGCTACTCACCACTCATTCACATAACAACCAAGCACTTTTTTTTTTAAATTTCTGTTTTTAAAACAAATAAAACAAATCTGCCTAACCCAACAATCCTATAATATACTTCGGCTAGGCTACCATAGGTACCGGTAACCGTTAATAGATAGAGTTTGGTGTAAGAGAGTACCAGTTATCGCACATTAACTAGCAACTTTAGGAAATATTTACAGCATATTGAAAATAAATTTTCTTACCTCACGGACAACCCAAAAAGTGTGGAGGAGGAGCAATTTATGCAACAGCATTCTTACGATTCCTTCCGTACTAAACTTTATTCTATGCCTGCACGTTACTACTACACCATATCTCCACAGTTTACATCCAGGAAATTTTATTCCATCCACAAGAAGGCCAAAAAAATTAATAAGTCTCCAGAAACCTTACCTAACCATACCCAACCTCAAGCAAGAAATGTGATAAGCACAATTTCTTGTCCATCATTAGACCCATTGTGACAAGATAGTTTGTATGACTAGCCACAATGAAAATCCTGACAAATACTGCTACATTGCAGTATATGTTTTATTGGAAATAAAATGAAGGCTGTGAATATTTGTCCAGTTGTTGGTTAAGTAGGTTTTTTAGTTTAAGACCAGAAGGAGCTGATAGAATTGGACAAAACTTTGTGGAAATGCTATTTACAATCATCAAATAGATAAATAGAAACAAGAATCTATTAGAACTTGACCTAACAAACCTAACCTAAATTAACCTACCTATCCCTACTTAACTTACCAGAAACACCTCTTAAAACATACTAACAACACTTGAATAGATTCTCGTTTCCATTTACCTATTTAATAGATTGTAATTAACCTTTACACAAAGTTTCGTCCAATTTTATCAACTCCTGGTGTTATTGCATTCTATAAAAACCTAAGTAACCAACAACCAGACAAATTTCTGCAGCGTAAAATGAAATATCCTAACCAACCAAATTGGTAGTGAGACTGAAATTTTACCCAGTACTGATAATTCCTGTGTGAAAAAAATCAATGGAACTTCCAAGAAGTGATTCTGTGGATGAAACAAAACATCCCGGATACTAACACTGGAGCTAAGGCACCGCAGCGCAAGGCCGTGAATCATATTTAGGAAGGAAAAATTCATAAATATTTGAAAATTGTTCCTCCTCCAAATTTTAGGGACTTCCATGAAACAAAAAAGCATTTTCTTTTATAGGAAAACTTCCTAAATGTGCAGATTACCAAACAACACTCTCTTCCACTATTACCAAATTAGGTCTGGCAGGTTTGTTTTGTCTTTTAATTTTTTCTTCTTAAATAATTCTGTAGTGACCATGATGGATAAAGGCCACAGTAATGATCTACTGTACATACTTAACTAGAATTATTTTATTTGGTGGATGGTACAATATATAAATCACAATAGATATCCTTAACCTACAACAATATTACTGCACTTCCAAAACTGTCCTGTCCAATTCCTGAAATGCGCTAAATTCATAAAATGCATGTTAGCATTTAGAAAACAGTGGATATTTTACTGTGACCAGTTAAGTTTCTACTAATGCTATTTTACCGCGAGTGAACTCTGATTGGCTAAGCGTCCATTACCGGCAAACAAAATGGCAAAATATCCACCACATTAATTATTTTCTCGAGATGTTGTTTGGATGATAGTAGGAAAATGAAATGACAATGCATAGGTTAGGAAGTTAGGTGAGGTTACGTAAATAGGTGAGGTGAGGTTCTAATAGATTCTGTGCAATGTCGTTTGGATTTGATTAGCCAATAAGAGCACACTCACAGTAAAATAGCATTAGTAGGAACTTGGCCAGTCACGACAAAATATCCACTGTGTTTAGTAAAGCATTCTTCTGCACATTTCTACACCCTCAATATTAGCCAGAGTTATAGATCAAGAACACATGGGGCAGCTTACCTTGGGAAGGCATCAAAGAACCACGTTCTTTTGGTGTTGAACAAGACTCTGATTCCAGACATGAGTGGAGAGTGGAGAATCACGGCCCCCACCTCATACCTCGACGCTAGGTCTATCGTCGCTGCTGTGCCAATACTCTGCCCGTAGAGAATAATGTTTTCGGGGGAGATGCCATACCTCGTTCTCAGAGCGTGCCAGGCGGCATCAATATCTGAGTATAGGTTCTTCTCCGAGGGCTTCCCGGCACTCACGCCGTAGCCAGAATAATCGTAGCTAAAGATATTACAGTTTATTCTTGTTCCTAGACTTAGGTAAAAACTGCTCATGTGTCCAAGATCAGCAGCATTGCCATGTGAAAACAAAATGCAAAATCGAGCATTTGGCGAACACCTCACAAACATACAAGCAATCTTGTTGCCCCTATTGGTACGGGTGTAAAAGACCTCAATGGCCTCCTTTTCCTTGTCTGTAAACTGCCACTCTGCCTTTTCTGTGAGGTGAAGGCTGTGTCTTGAGCCAGTCTCATCTGGGGTGAAGTTATATGTGGGCTCCGGGGGTATGAAGGCCATCTTGGCAGCTATGCTAGACGGGCAGGGTGGCCAGCAGAAAAGACAACATATATCCCGGATACTGAGGCCGTTCATGGTGACTCCTGTTCCAGACAACTACCTCAGTGTAAACAACTGCCAGGCTTCCCTTCTTTTCCCACTCGCTCCGTTCATTGGTTTTCACAACTCTTTTCTTCTCACACACAAAAATTTCAATAAATTATCAAAAAGAAATAAACGCGACATGAAGTGGTGGCCAGTTCAGTTTAGAGAGAGTTGGCTCTTGCTGATACAATAATTCAACATTTTGCTTTCACTAGACGATCCCTTTCCTAACTCAATCTGTACAAGAATAAGCTCTCTGATGATATCATATGAGAAGCCCAAAAAGGCGCGGCGACGTGAACAGGTGAGCATCGCCGAGTGACGAGAGCCTTCCAACCCCTCGCCCTTGAGCCCTCCTCGCTCTCACACACGCTCTGAACCTTTTAAACGCTATTTAGTATTCGTTATTTACTCCTCACTTATGACTAACTTCTTCCGGAGATGGAAGTCAAAGTAAGTATTTTACCGAGGACTTATTTACGCGACCGAGTAGTTAAATTTTGCGACAATTACACAGCGGATGTTGAACTATGGCGAGGCGGCAGGTGGTTCACTGTCCACAGGATTAGTGTGTTCTCCTTGCTCCTCCATTAATATATTTACTGGTAGAATGTAGTAAATGAAAATATTCAACATGTTTCTATTTTATCTCTCTCTCTCTCTCTCTCTCTCTCTCTCTCTCTCTATATATATATATATATATATATATATATATATATATATATATATATATATATATATATATATATATATATATATATATAAAGCCTATTACCATTCACATGAACATGTGTCCTTATTTTAACTCTTAATTGTGTGTATGTGTGTGTGAGTACTATTAATGTGTGTTTGTGTAGTGTATGTGTTCATGTATTTTCCGTGTATATGTTCCTGTGAATACTTAATAAGCTTTATATATATATATATATATATATATATATATATATATATATATATATATATATATATATATAAATAACCACAGGAAAAAGAAAACACGAAGTTCCCAAGCGCTTTCGTGTAATTCACATCGTGTTTTCTTCTTTCCTTGTGGTTATCAGCATATACCTGGATCACGCGCAACTACAGTGATTTACTTGCATATATATATATATATATATATATATATATATATATATATATATATATATATATATATATATTGTTTCAAGAAATGTATCGTTAGACACTATATTACCTCAGAGGTCTTTCTTAAAGCCTTAAATTTACCCTGATAATTTAATTTGAAGTCAATAACTTATAGCTGGAGAAGCAACCTCAGTTTTCACCCATCCTCAATAGAGTTGTATTATGATACCGTATTTTAAATCTCTGGGTTTCAATATATTCTGTGATTTATGGGATCCTGGGTATTTAATTCAGTGGCTTGAGCCTTCAACAGTTACCTTCATCCTTGGTATGGTGCTACCCAGACACAAGTTTTTAGGGAATGTAAATGTGATTATGGCATTCACCTTGACACTCGACCTTCTTTTATCTCAAATCTAAATAATTTTTAGCTTGACCGTCATTGATCAGTTCGTCAGTCTAAAGCCTCAAGCACTGTTTGTTCATTATGGTTCAAAATTGGACATCAACTTGTGGGAGACCTTGACTTTTGACCTTTCTGATCTGAAATTCTAATAATTTCTAAGGATAGCGATGACCAAATATAATCTTAAGTGGAAATTTAGGAGCGTTTAACTCTGGTGTATTGCTATGACCGAAAAAAATTACCAAAGGAGACTAACGAACTGCGCATTGAAGAAATCTAATTAATCCCAGCAAAAACAACAGATTTCCAGTTATGACCCTCACTTAGCTCCTTCCCTGTCCCTCACTCACTCCTTTTCACATTATTCACATACAATACTTTCCTCTCAACTACTCCCTCTCCCTCCCATGCATTCTCCATATCTCCCACTCACCCTCCTTTTCTTCCTCTCACCCACTTTACCCCTCACACATCACCCCACTCACCCATTCTTTATCTCTTCTTCCTCACACACCCTCCCTCCCTTTCACACACTCTCCTTCCCTCTCACACATTCTCCCTCCCTCTCACACACCCTCCCTCCCTCTCACCTTTAGTGTACACCCACTCCGGCTCTCCTCCGTCAATACCCTTTGTGTTATTCTTGTCTTGTGGATTATTTATCATTCGTTAACTAAGACACAAACGTATATTTTATTACAGCGAGTAAGCGATAGCGATGTCGGTAAATCTTCTTCAATTAATAATAATAATGATTAATAATACATATAATAATACCGATAATAATATTAAAATAATAATACCTTCATATCATAGCTGTGGACGAAGGAATTTTAATGGCTATCGTATACCTAGGTACGATAGCAGGAAGAATTTCGTTAATGATCTAAACGAATATTGTGAACAATGAAATGCCTCTCGATATAACCTCAAAGTAACAAAAATTAAGAAAAAATAAATCGATCAGAGAGATATAAGATAGATGGAGAGAGAGAGAGAGAGAGAGAGAGAGAGAGAGAGAGAGAGAGAGAGAGAGAGAGAGAGAGAGAGAGAGAGATGACTACTTAACAAGATTTCCAAGGAAGTTCAAATACTAAATTCCCAGCACTGTGTAACTTTCTGAATACAGTAAAAAAAATACATTCTCGGGCGTTACAGTCTCCTTGTAGTGCATATTTTTAAAATCATTACAGAATCGACCGACTGCTTACCATTTATTTTTACACCTACACTGTCTATGTATACCTTCAGTCAGTGTATATTATTTATATACCTGCAGTGTCTATATACATTACTTGCATACCTACACTGTCTATATTTTAACCCTGCATTGTCTATATTCATACCGAATCACTGTAAACTTGTATGGTGATTTTACTTTATATTTATCTATCTATTTACGGTCTGTTTATTAATTATCTTTTATTAAGGCTTCACGTAGTTCAAAATTAATTTAATTTCAAGAAGGTAAATATTTTTTATTGCTGTTTTGTCGGTTATTTGTTTTCTCTTGCCTTCTTTCTCTTAACCTTTTTTATATATTCTTGCATATTTCTCTTTCCATCCATCTTTCTACATCTCAAATTCTCTTGGTTTCCCCTTTCTGATTCGCTTTCGTTTCTTATTTTCTTTCTTTTCCTCTCAAATTCTCTTTTGTACTTTTAATTCTGTTTTCCACTCCCCAATTCCCTTTGTTAAGCTTAGATTAACTTCCTCTCTAATTCTTTTTACTTCTCCCTCTCTAATTCTCTTTTCCCTTCTTCCAATTTTTTTTGTCTTTCTAATTCTTACTTTCATTCTTCCTCTCAAATATTTCCTTCATCCTTTCTTTCTTTTCGTCCTTTCTCTAATTCTTTCCTTCTCCCTTTCCCTAATTCGCATTTTCTCCCTCTCAAATTCTCCCCTTTCCTTTTCCTCTCCCAACTTACACAAAAAGTAAATCCAAGTTAGCTTCTTTACACTACAAATCCCACCTATATATTACACACACGTTACACCAGCGTACATTAAGCTGTGCCATTTCTCCCAGCGTCTTATAGTCTTTTTACTAATTTTTCTCCTTATATTTTATTCTTATGTCGGACTACGCTCTTTTATTTTTGTCTTTACTATCGAATATGATCCTTCTGTTTTTATCTGTTCGGTAAAAATTTAGATTAAATGCTGAGAGAGAACTTCAGCGTTTTAGTTCAACCAAACTTCACGTAACAGCATCTTTCTCACTCCCTCTTTCTTTCAAACACATCTTCCCTGTTTTTAGTTGTATCTTCTTTAACACGTTATTCATCTCTCACCCTCAGTGTATCATCTCGTCCGTCTGCGTGTACCATGTGTTATGTAATATGCAAAAGATATTCTTTTTATCGTCCTCACGAGGGTTCCGTCGTCGCCTTAATGCTTGCAGGATATTCTGAAAGCGAAAATGTCTATACCATCTCCGGGTCAACTTGTCGAGATATAATGCTTATTGAATATTTTGTTTTTCAATAAATTTTAGTTTATGCTAGAATCTAAATCGGTTTCAGTCTGAAGCAGTATAATATATAAATGTTCGTGGAAATTTGTGAAATTATATGCATTTTAAATATCCAGAAAACATGCCTCAGCACAGACACACGTACAGCCACATCCTAAATACACACAAATAACCACCCCTCTAAATATAAACACATACACCTAACCACCTCTCTAAACACACACACACACACACACACATCACACACACACACTGCCATCCTTCAGCACTCGAGAGCATTAGGGACCATCATGTAAACAATGGCCACTACCTGCTACCTGCCTCACACACACTTCTAAAGGATTTGCTGTGTTGAGTCTCCCTCCATCCAAACTCTCAAATCATCGTATATGCTGCACTTGTGAGAGATTTACAGAAACGTGAAAGTCAACTCTACAATTCAAACTCGCATTGAAAGACGGGGAAACTTGTAGTGTAAAAGGGCTTCGATTTCCCCTCTGGCGTTTGTTGTTCGTCACTTTCGTACACAACACAGCCGAAGAGAATGTTGGGTGTGTATTGATACTAAAATCCTTTGTTGTCTTTAGATGTTGTTTTGAATTCCTTGGCACGTATTTCTTTTTTATACGGTCTGGTAATATACAAACGGATTGCCTGAAGATTCGCCCCTCACAGCTTATTTCACCTGAAGATTCGCCCCCCAAAGCTTATTTCACCTGAAGATTCGCTGTCACAGCTTATTTCACCTGAAGATTCGCCCCCACAGCTTATTTCACCTGAACATTTGCCCCCAGCTTATTTCACCTGAAAATTAACCACGTTATCACTACCTTGGTGGATTAGGTTAACTTAACTTAGGTCAAATTAGGTTTAGTTAGCATTAGGGTGTTTTATCATCAGGGGAAATAAGCAAGAGTGCCTAATCTTCAGGTGATCCCCTTTCTCCCTCGTTCAATCCTATTTTGTTTGATCTTTGACCCTTGACCTCATCCTTAAATAGGTAAAAATAAGAAAAATTAAAAGGTGTTTGGGTGTCTTTGACCAAGGTACGTACAAGTCTGCTGAGTTCCCTAATTAATGGGTCCAGAACTGAAGATGTGACGATTAATTGAAACTTTTTTTTAAGAAGGATGAAACAGGAATCACGATTAATTGATAAAGAAGTACAAGAAAACGATGATGATGATAATAATGAAGAACAAGAAACACAGGAAAAACGATTACGTGTTAAACATAAGAACATAAGAAAGTGGGATACTGCAGGTGGAGACATAATAACCAAAATGACGAGACTTTAAAAGGCTTGAGTTTGCTCCACAGTGCCACGATAAGGACTCGGGCTAGCAGGGAAGAGGCGATATCCACTAGGTAAATATGCCGAAACTTTAAGGGGGAAACGTACCTAATATATTTACTCTGCGGTGAAGCTGTAAATCCCTGCACACACACACACATATAAGGGATAATTCGCGGTGAAGCTGTAAATCCCTGAGCACCACACACAAGGGATAATTCGTGGTAAGTTAAGTAAGTTTTAAACGAGGCGTGAAAATAAAAGAGGGAATTATATTATTTAGTCTAGCGGAAATAACGAAAAATAACGGAATCATTTTTAATTAAGGTTGATAAAGGAGTGGTTATGTAACGACAGATTAATGTATTTTAATTCTCTTTTACATATAACTCTGTCTTTTTCTATTTTTTTATCTCAAATTACCTGTCTACCTATTTACCTGTATTCGAGTATATTCCCTTGTCTGATAATTAATAATATTCTTCACCCTATCTGCCTCTGGTGTAATAAAAAAAGTGAGTGTTAAAAAGAAATGGGATTCGGCAGATTAAAAATATTGGCTTGATTAGATAAAGCATCGTTGAGTCAGAACCTAATCAGCCCTTACCCACCTGATTGCGTCATTTCAAAGGTTCAAAGGTTTTACGACAATATTTTTTGGGGAATAATTGTGAATCACGTGAAAATTACGCACCCCTAAGTCATTTCACCTGATGATTAAACTGCCTACTGATATCTGGGGGAGGGGGGGGGAGGTTAGGTTAGGGTTTGTTTTGTTAGGTTAAGGGCATCGACTATGTAAGATGATATACTGTACAGTTTTATGAGTGTGATTGCGCGTGAGTGTATGAATGAGTGCGTGCGTGTGTTAGTACGTAAGTGAGTGTGAGTGAAAGCGTGTGCGAGAGGGTGAGTGAGAATGAGGGTGTATGTGAGTAAGTGGGTGACTAAGTGCGTGCGTGAGTACGTGTGAGTGAAGGCAGGTGTGAGTGGGGTGGAGTATGGAAGCACGAACTCGAAAGGTTTATGTGATAAGAAAGTGTAAATTGCTCTTGTAACAACGTTGGGCGGTCAACGATATATACGATAATCTTATCTCAATGTTAAAAGCAGATAACCAGCTACTCTACAGAGACATTTAACCATTTAAGTACAATATCATAAGTACAGTGTTATTGTACTCAAGGGGATAAGACTTCGTGCGTAAGCGATGAAATATTGTACTCAAGGGGATGTTATCGTACACAAGGAAGGAAATATTGTACTCAAGGAGATAAATCATCGTACATAAGGGATGAAATATTGTACTCACGGGTAATTATGGGTGGAATCATAGTACTGTACTCAAGGGATTGATATCTTACATAAGAAGTTAAAAATAACACAAATATCAGCAACATACTTAAGTAAAAACGGCATAACGGAGCAATCTTTAGAAGAGGAGAAAAACGGTGAAAACAACCCCCAGCAAATTCCGTTCCTATCTGCCATACTATACAACCACGGCAGTCTTAAGCCCCACCGCTGCTTCCCGGCTTAGTTTGAGTTTCTTTTTTTTTACGTGTGTGTATGTGTTTTCGTTGTGTTTTTATCCGCTCAAACTGGGGTAAATCCTGACTGGTGCGGACGTTTGGGGCTCACCCCTCCTCTCTATACCTCCCCCAACCGTCGCTAGTGTCGGTAGGGCCCTCACACGTACTGTACAGTATCTCTCTTCTGTCCTTATCACCATTTATACTTCCGCTTTTTACTCTAATATCTCTCATTTCTACTGTCAAAGTATAATTTTTCCCCTTTGCGTTTATTTTGTTTTATTGTATGATTTTGTTAGTATTTCCCCGATGATGTTATTATATTTTATAGTTTATTGTTGATAGTACACTTGTGGGATCACTTGAAGATTACCTCCCCCCTCCCCAGCTTAGTTCACTGGATGAATAAACACCACAACGCTATACCAGGGTAGGGGTAGTTTAGGTTAAGTTAGGTTAGGTTGGGTTAGCGTGTTAGGTTAGATTAATGTTAAGGTGGTGTGGTTAGGTTAGACTAATGTTAAGGTGGTGTGATTAAGTTAAGTTAATGTTAAGGGGGTCAGGTCAGGTTAGTGTGAAGGTGGTTAGGTTAGGTTAATGTTAATTTTCAAAGTCCAGTGTAAGTGTTTCAAGTGTTGGCGCCGGTGTCTATTTGTGTGTACAGTATATAGAAACCGAACAGAGTAATTTGGTAAGTTTTCACATCCTATATTACCCGAGGTATAAATATAGCCTAGTGGAAATAGAAAAAATATATAAATAGACCAGCAACTGTAATCAAAATACGAATACACGTTTACTCTTCCGTTGTAAATAAAAAGAAATTACTGTACGCCTTCGTCTACAGCCACAAACTAGTTTACAAAAGCTACGGTCTTCATGATTAAATTCAACAAAGAAAAATTGTATAAAGACAATTACTTTTTACACTGGTTTAAATTTTTGTATTAATAAATCAAAAGTATCTGAAGAGTGAAAAAAGGGTGAAAATACGAAGCATATGACGTAATAATGGAATATTTCACAACAAAAGCAATTACGTACAAATAAACTGAGCTAATAATAGTTCCCCGAAGTGTTGATCTTGTGGGCCCTCAAAAACCGTCGACCTTGGTTACTTCGACTTCGACGTCCGCCTGTCTTCTGGCCACGACCCATTGGGTGGGAGTCAGGCTGAAAATCGTCGTCCATAAATGCTGGATGTTGGGGTAGTGGGCGGGCGTTCCTCGTCGGTTCTTGATGAGGCACATGAGCGATGGTGGTGTTTTGCTGAGCCACTCGTCCGCCTCCCTTGTAAAATGAATTATATAATATAGTTAAGGGAGTGTAGTGGACGAGTGGAACATGCTTAGCAACTTGTAGTAAGTGCTGGAACGCTGGAAAGTTTTAAAAGGAGGCTAGATAGATTCATGGATGATAGAGTGGTAGTAACTCTCGACAGGAGCTGCCATGCACAGGCCAACCGGCCTATTGCAGATTCCTTATTTTCTTATGTTATGTTCTTATGTTAAAATGCAATGGTAATCAGCGAGTAGGTATTTATCAGCAGTGATGGTGGTAATACTATAAAACTGTTTACTGTTGATAATACCAACAGGATAAAAAGATTCCCTCATTAAAATACCCGGTGATCTTAAGCCTCCACCTTTATAATACATCTACACCTCTACAATATTAAAATCTTCACACCAAAATAAATTCAAATTCTGAAATTCCCGATTTGTCTTAACACAAAAAATCCGCTACTATTCAAGATTATGCAGAGTACTGTACTGTACTGTACTGTAAACTCACACGTATAATATTGACAATTTCTATTAATTAACTTATAATGAACCTTCCTTAGTCACCATTTACTAACAGCAGAAATTCTATTTTTCTTCCATTAAACAAGTGTACATTACATATAACCAGACAGTCACAGATCTCCGCCAACACTACCCTGACCTAACCAGTAACAAAATGGAGGGTTATTTGTCTGATGACTTTAATAACTTTACATAATAAATTGCGAGTGTCTTTCTAGAACAGTGAGAATATAATTCCAGAAGCGGGACCTGAGTCAATTCACCTCCACGACCACGCTTTAAAAGAATGTTAGTGAGTAGTATTGTAAATCCCCGAGAGGACATCCTGTTATATCTGTATCTAGAACGACTGAGTCACAGGTGTTACTTACAACATAACAAGCCAAAGTAATGATACCTGAGTGTTAAACACAGAAGATAAAATTGGTGAGAACATAATTGACGAGGACATCCCCTACAACTTACAAACGTTGGGTTTGTTGGTGTTTTTCATTGGCGTGTTACATCCTGTAGTACTCAAATTATTATATTTCTGCAAACAAATCGAATGTATCCAGCTGTAGTCTGAACCCCTGGTATTACAGTGTTCAATTTTATGAATCTTGTGATATTCAGTAGTAACGTAATGCGCCGGCAACTCAGGTACAAGATATATCGACTATACTGACAATTTCTTAATCATGTCCGTGGATGGCATAACATCCCGCAGAATACCATGGAGGAACGTCAGATAATCTCTAGAATATAATGGCTCTACAGGATATTCGTCCGAGTTCTTAATTGTGAATTTATCATTTCACCATTTATCAGCTTATCAGCTGTTCGGGCGGTTGGTCTGTTATTTGTTACTCTGTTATGGCCCTTACTGCTCAGTGTTAGTACAGAAAGAAACCGGAGTACCTGGAGGAAACCTGTGAAGTTTTGTAAGGTCACACTGGATAACACCCTCCCCACGCCACATCTGTAAGAGCCAAGACTCGAACCCAGGACACACCATGAGAGATGCGCACATTACCACCAACTTGTTCATGTGAGTGTAAAGTGGTGAGTGTACCCCTTGACCTTCTCTCTGTAGTGTCAAGAGTATGGGTGTACCCCTCACCCCCAACTTACCCTGGGGCTTTTGGTGAAATGTTGGATAAGTACTGGGATAAGGTTCGTGGCCATATCTACCAGCCTCAGGTCTGACACGTCAAGTGACTCCAACCTCTGTTCCATCTCCCTTCTCACCTGAAATATACACCAGAGTCATTAACATACTCATCATTACAGGTGCGTTTTATTATGTAATGGAGTCACTGCTACTGACGGAGTAGTAAAGATGGTGTAGTGTAAGTCTGGTAAATAGTGATAAGATGCTAATGGTAGACGAGTCAGGTTTGTATACAGAAGACATTACTCTGCAGGATGATGCACAGGACAGATCCACACGTTACTGAGTGTAAACTAAAACAAAATATGAAAATACAGGAACCGCAGAAACTTAGATAAATGAGGATATTACAGTATCTATCATATTAAACTGATAACGAAAAAGCACAGTGCAAGTAGAGAATTATTAGTCCTGAACTATTACAGAAAAATTCAGATCAAGTAAAAACTTATTAATAATTTTGATAATAATGAATATACTAGTACAGTATTTACTTAGAACTAACATCTAATACATTTAATCAATACTGTATAGGAAACTAAACTAGTAAGCAGTACATATAGAAACAGAAACTAATTTGATGTTAATAAAACAATTAATCTCAGATATTAAAAGGAATCGAATTCTATATATATACTGTATAGCCAAAGTTACCATGGGTGTGTGTGTGTGTGTGTGTATGTGTGTGTGTGTGTGTGTGTGTGTGTGTGTGTGTGTGTAACTTCTAGGAGCATCACCACCAGTGTCCGGAGGTTAATATGATAACACTACTGTACTGGATAACATAACACCTACACTCTCTCTCTCTCTCTCTCTCAAACATACACACACAATTACACAGGCACACACTTACTACACTCAGACACAATACAGTACTCGTATCTCCATAAACTAAACCCACATACCAAAAATACACGTTCAAGAAAGTATACATACTTATAAAAGTGTACACACACATTTCATACATTAGCATGAAAAAACAAGTACAAATGGACACTTACTCTCAGTAGCTACATAAACACACACATGCAAAATTTTATACACGCATCCATTTTTCTTCTTCCCTTTTTCCTCCATTTCTTAATTATTTTTTATAGCATCTGACCTTCCATCTTCTTTGCCATTCTTCCCTCAAGCCACTTCATAACTTCAGTCATTCTCTACTTCACTGGTGTCAAAAGTAACTTGGTGCCTATTAAGCTTAAAAAGAAAGACTTAATTGAATACAAATCCTTCATCCTTATCTACATCATCTCAGTCTCACTTTCAGCCTCAATCTGTGAGAGATTCGTAAGACACACAGCTGTTGTCTTGTCCTTGGGCCACAACACAACCATATTTGTTACATCATTAGTATATTGTAAGTGTGTGTGTGAGAGGTAGGCGCATGTATGACAGGGACAACATTTGAGCTGATGGTCTGTAAGGTTGTGGACTGTATAGTATTGGGAACAAGCTTAGTAACTTTCAGAAATATAAAGTCAATATATATATCATCAAACAAACAACCATTATTCCCCCCTGACGACTGAGATACACCGCACCAGATCTTGTGAATCTTACAGAGTTTGGTCCTGTACGTTGAGGTTTTGAAGGTCACCCCTCTCTTCGTCTTCCCAGTGAACCATCAATGTTTTCCGTAGTTCTCTGTCAATAATTTATTACTCTACCCTGCGAGTAAATGAGCTTCTTGATGTGTGTTAGATAAACCTATAGTCAGTTGATTATTATTGTTATTGGTGTTTGTTTTATGAACCCAATGCCTATACATGAGCACGAATTGATTTGTATCTGTCCGTCCATATTCTTGTTCTTTCATCTTACCTAAATTTGTTACTAATGCTTGCTACAACACTAGTACCCAAGACTGTCACTCTAACAATCAGACACACTGTAACTATCAAGGAGGTTCAGGCAGCCAATACCGAGTGTCTGGATTCTCATTACTCAAACGAAAACTTTTCCTCTGAATTTGGGATATAAAAAAAGCAGCTGGTTATGGTAGTGTGGAACTCAAACAAAATGCGATTAATAATGGTCTAAATAGTCTGAGTCAACAAGATAGAAAAATTAATAGTTGGTCCTTTGAGCGTCCTAGCCCAGGGCCTGACAGTGTGGAGAACTGACCTTATCGGGGACCTCCTGATGGTGGGTGTCCAGATGACGCTCCGCCAGCAACAACTCCGCCGGTGACACGTGGACCAGCGACAGTGCTGATTGAGGGGAATACCAGTGATACATCTTATACCATAGTCTATATATAAGTTATTATGAATGTAAAGGAATTCCTATGTTTAATGGAATAGAAAAGTATGAATGGCTAGTCCAACTTTATGCCATGTATAAGAAACACGTATATTATATCTTGTTTTATCATAAGGCTTCCTGTTTATTGCGCAAATTATACCCAAACATTAACTACAAAACAAATTAAGATAATCATATAATATAAACTGCTATAATGCTATGAAATCACTCTATGTACTACGTAATATTGAATGTTAAAGACTCAACGACGCCTAAATCGATACACTAATGAAAAGTGAAGTTCATTTGTTGTCCCTGATTTACTATGAAGAGCTGATGAGGTTCAAGTGCCCTAATCTGTTATCTGGTGATGGAGTTTACTGACCTGAGCAGTGCGGGGCAGCGAGGATGGCCACCAGGGGCGTGAGGGCACCAGGAGCACCCGTCGCCCTGGCTAACAGTCCTTCATCCCACGCTGCTAGCTGCTCTGAGATGGCCGCCACACACTGTATATCGTCAACACATATATTATATACCATTATATATATTATAATAGCAAGAGAATCAAGAATGTTATATAATACACCTACAGTGACCACAATACTCTCTCGGGCAAGAACCTTCTGAATCCCCCTTCCTCTCTCTGTCTGCCTATCTTCCCCCCCCCTCTCGTCGGCCATAACTTCAAAACTTCCATCACCTATTTCTCTACCCCCCCCCCAAATGCAGTCCTCGGCTCCTCACCTGTTTGTTCTCCCATATATCGGTGAAGGAGAGGGAGGTGGCGCCAGTAGGGACGAGGTAGAAGGACTGGCCGAAGATCGTGGTGGCCAGACTGGGGCACTTCACTCGCCTCATCACCTCCAGCTCCACTACCGGTATCGTGTTGCCTGTGGTAGAAGAGGTCTCGAGGATCAGTCAGTCAGTTATTCGTCTCAACATCTTCACCTTCTCTGTCAAAACATATTGCCTGTAGTGGAGTACTGTACAAGAAGGGAACTCAAACCTACACTCGAGTCGGGAATCGAACCATGGACCACTCGCACCCTAAACGAACGCTCTACCAGTGAGTTACGTACACCATGACTACACTATACCTTCCTCCTGGGATGGTGGAAAACAATACCATTATTAGAGACTTCCTGGTGCGTGTAGATAAAGGTAAATGACCTGGATGTCGTATAGATAGACATACGTGGACAAGATAACGATCACTCAGGTCAATAAATCCCTCGTACGTCCTGTAATGATCGCAGTTGAAATATCCAAACTTCATTTTCAAAATCGAAGTAAAGTGTTGGTTTATGAAATTAAACGGGAGCCCAGGTTGGAAAGCCCTCGGGTACACATTGGTTTTGTTATCCTTGCCTAAACTCCGTATCACTCTACAGTCCCACCTGATTACTGTATATAGGCATAGGAACCACATCTGTATAAAGACCTAACAACGCTGGTGCAACACATGAGTACAATAAATCTTGAAATAAGAGACACTGACTAGCCAGATACAATAAAGGTTGGGCAGATTGAATACAATATTTAATAACCTATAAGAGAAGGAAAACATAAATCTTGACCATTACTTCAAACTGACCAATACTACACAAACAAGAAACCACAGATTCAAGCTGACCAAGTCGTCACACAGGACATCATGCAATGGTCGTTCTTCTTCACTCAGTAAGTGTGGAACAGACTACCTCCCGAAGCTGTGGCAGCAAGAACAGTGCTAACCTTTAAAATTACCCTGAACAAGATTATCAGGGGAATGGGAGGAGGAACATTAACAAGTTACGGATTTCTTTCCACTACACAATGGAGGTGATCACAAGGTAGAAAATGAGTTCGGTAAACGTAGGTGTTAACCAGATAAACAAAATATAATATTGATGAATATTTAGCAACTGCTGAAGCCTGAACGATTGTATCAAAAACCTCGCTCCAACAGTACACACGCACACACACACACGCAGACCACATACACACACACACACCAAAAAATCTCACTTTAACAAAGGCACATTAAGCCACGTGTACTATGCTCTGTCATACCCTACACATAAGAGAAAGCAAGAAGGGTTTTATAAGTGTTACAATCTGGGCACAGTTGAGAGCCTCAACCCTCTGCCTTAAGCTGTATATTGAGTGTCTCCTTAACATATTTGGGCTTTGTACAAGGGGGTTATATTTAGGCAAAAAAAGGGGGAATACATTATACCAATGCTCTCCTAAGGTGAGGCCTGCAGACTGCTGTGGTTGACGGGGCGCCCCGGGTTGACTTATAAATGTTTCAGACTCGAGCGTTTGCGTGGGCAGTTCGCTACCTGTAACTCCTGCCCTTTCTAGTAAAAAATAAAGAGACAAACAAATGGTCCATACATATGACACAGGTGTTCAGTAAAACGTATTTAATAAAATTCTTTCTCGATGTCCGGAGAATGGAACTACCCGAGTCACATGGCGAAGGTGTAAGTTAGGTTAGTATCTACAGTATTAATATTGGAAGTGTGTCTGTGTATGTATGTGTGTGTGTGTGTGTATACATCATGCACATGCACGATGCCTTAAAGTGACACAACCCCAACCCCAAGCAGCCGTGGCAAGAAATGAGTCATTCTCTCGGCCCCGGAGGTGTGTGTTCATGAACAATGTTTGTCTTCCCTTGGATGCTCCCGCCAGCTAACACCAGCTTCACTCCAGCAGAAGAACTCCACGAACTACAGTAGTGACAGACTAAAGAACAGTGCGTCGATAATGCTACAAAATACGTCACATCATCTAACTTTACCACAAAACTTGAACACATGACTAAGCAACTCATTTAGACATTGCTTGTACTGATGGAGTTAACTAAAACTAACAACAGGTAATTAAATCGATAATACTAAATAACTAATGAAATAAAACAGGTAGAGAGTTCATACTGGGACGCACCACATCACAGTACACAATATTAAGATAATTATAAACACCGACTCATCTCATCTGAATCACTGAATTAATAATGCAACTAAACAAAGTAACATTTATACAATACAATAAAACAAAGGTGGTCATAAATTCATATCTTAATAAAAAATACACTATACTTTTTATTCCACCTTGACTGTATGATCAGTTATGTGGAGAAATTGTATGTGGTGACGAAAAATACACAAATACACAAACATACAAAAATAACTATGATCAATAATTCCAAAGGCGATTTCTGAGCACAACCTGATGTATATATTTGAGAGAGTGTGTGGTGACCTTGTGTGGTGGAGACGGTGCGTAGTAGGTTGTGGTGGAGTGAGAGTCGAGAGGCGATGGTGCTGGGCAGGCATACGGGGTCTACCATCAACTCCTCTACGTCAAACAACACTGAAAAATTTATCTCACGTCAAATATTTAAAAAATCACCTAGGAATATTTTGGTAATATTAACATTTTACCTCACTAGGTTAATATTTCTGATGATATTAACAAAACAATAACAAGGTATGTAAAGCCAGTGAAGGATTATATATAAACATACAAAAAATAATGAAAACATATAAACTTGTCATATTAAGTAAATTATGAAAAACGTTTAATTACACAAATATTTTCAAAAAGCATATAAACCCTTATGTCATCCACAACAAATAAACAATAAATATTTTTCTCACCATTTATCACCTTACAAAACTCAATTTACCTGTATACCTGTAAAGTTAATTAAAACATAAACACCATCAACGAGAGACATAAACAGGTATAAAAACAAACAGAGGGAATATCTATGCAGGTCCCCACAGTCAACAGCGCTGAAATACTAGACACAGGCCATTTACAACAGCACTCACATACAATATGTACAGGTGTCATAACATGCACATGACCAGGTGACATAACACACAAACCACAACTGAGTTATAATGTAAACTTGTATAAAGATTTTTACCCAATAATCACTCTATCTGTCTATCTAGTTCTTCATTCATCTACCTATCCGTTCATTTATCTATCTATCTATCCATCTAACATTAAGGACGAAACACAACAGGGTCTATAATATAAGAACGTAAACACGCTCTCCACCGCTGCTCCAATTCCAAGCGGAGTCTATTCTTGCCCTCAATGTCTCCTACAATATATACGCGTTAAGTGACCAGCTAGGGATACACGGGGGGGGGGGGGTGAGGGGTGCTCTAACAAACATGAAACATATTATAATCAGAAGGTTTTTGTCAAGGTCGAGGGCAACAGTATTGGATTTCGAGGCCCTCAACCCTTTTCATTGCCTGCACCTGAAGTGTATACATTGGAATTTGCATATAACGAACTACCTTCTCAGATATAGTCCGTTAAATAAAGCTTTCACTGTAAATGTCTCTCAAGGTCCACTAATGTTAATGTGATGTAACATGAAATATTCTCAAGGTTGATTATAAATACAGGTTAATTAACACCTGTTGCAGACTGTAAGGAGAGCCTATTATATTCTAGACGTTTCTCAACACTGTAACATAAAGGACAAATCTCAGGATAAACATGCAGTACAGGGCGACTCATTTTGTAATTTATTAGTCTCAGAAATATTACAGGATAAAACACGGTGTACGTATGAACAAGGCGAACGAGTGTTAGTCTAATAAAAAAAAACACCTGAGTTTTTTGTCACGTATAATAAAACTGACATGTGTTATCTAGTTATCTATAATACTTCTGAGGTTATTAAGTTGTAAAATAAGTCAGATAAGTACAAATACAGTATATAAAACAACAACAACAAACAAACAAACTCCTGACCACTCTTTAAAACACAACAATATTTATACGAGTAATAATAATAATAATAATAAATAAAAACAAATGCAAGGTTGTTGTTGGTGTGAGCGGTTCATCAAGGCTTCGATATAAAGCAGTAACACAACACGGTGTGGAAAGGTTGATCACCAAACACAATGTGTAAACGAGCTGTGAACAAAGACATCATTTTACTATCCGATGAACTGTAAACAAGGTTAGGTTAATGTTTGCAAGAGGTTAACGAACTTTGATTAAATTAAACACCCTGACACTACCGGGAGGTGGGGGGGTTAGGTTAGATTAGATTATGTTAAGTTACCTTAGGTTAGTTTAGGGTGAAAAAACTAACCCTCACATAATGAAAATAAGCTGAATAACATCATATTAAAATGGCGAGTAGCGGTTTCTGACCTTAAAGAAACACACACACACGGTCAGTGGCGGAACACACAGCACGAGCCATTTATATCTATATTGTTCAGCGTGTTTGCCCGCCCGCTATACACACGTGAGGGGCAGCAGCTCATGCAGAACCTACCCCAGCACACACCACGGTCACTGCCTACACCTGACACACACACACTCTCTTTCCTCTTACCTCCTTTACCTACTCTCTCACTCTCTTTCCTCTCATTTGCTCTCTCTCTCTCTTTATTTCCTCTCACCTCCTTTACCTACTCTCTCACTCTCTTTCCTCTCACTTGCTCTCTCTCTCTCTCTCTTTCTCTCACCCCCAAGCGATCTCGTTTACTTATTTACTCTCATGTACAAACACTTCCCTGGTCATTCCCTCAATCTTTCATTTCATTCATATACACATTGCTGGTCATTCCACCACTCTTTCAGTTCATTCACACAAAATCTTGAAGTTTATATCATTCCCTCAGTCTTTCATTTCATTCACATACACATTGCTGGTCATTCCATCATTCTTTCAGTTCATTCACACACTATTATTCATTCACCTACAACTAATTACCAACTAAGTAATGACACAATTATCTCCTGTAATCTGATAAACTCATTCACATCTCACAAAAGAACTGCAGCTCACCCCCCCCCACCACCACCCCTCCCCCACCTAGCCAGCCTTGAACACAGCAACAGGTTCATAGCAACACAAGTGACGTACTAATGTGTGATACAGCTGTACCTTTAACACGTGTAACCTGGTAATGAGATACCTGTACTGTTACTTGTTTATTGTGGGTCTTACCTGGGCGCCACTATTCACCTGTAGGAAATTACTTGATAAATAATTCTCTAATCGCGTGAGGTGGTTGGGTACTATATAAAGAAAATTAAAGTGGAAGGGAAAGTATAAGAAGAATGAAAGTATAAGTAAACGGATAAGGAAAATGAAAGTATAAATGAAAGTAGAAGTAAAAGTATAAGGAGAATGAAAATAGAAGTGAAAGTATAGGTAAAAGTATAAGGAGAAAGAACGTAGAACTGGAAGTACAAGAAAAATGGAAGTGGAGGCGAAAGTATAAGGAAAATGAAAGTAGAGAGTTAAGTATAAGGAAAATGAAAGTATAAGTAAAAGTATAAGAAGGATGAAAGTATAAGCAAAAGAATAAGGAGAATGAAAATAGAAGTAAAAGCATAAAGAGAATTAAAGTAGAAGTGAAAGTACAGTATAAGGAGAATGAAAGTAGAGGTAAGGGAGAGGGGACATAAATAGTGCGATGGGCTTGACAAGGACACAAGCCTCCATAAATGATACTGAACACGGCGCTAACGGTGACGGAGACGCCCTAGAGAGACAGAGACCGAGGGAGACAGACGCACTTAGACAGAGAGAGAGAGAGAGAGAGAGAGAGAGAGAGAGAGAGAGAGAGAGAGGAAAACGCTGTACAGAGAAAAAATAAAATTAAAGAGAGAGAATGAGAGGTAACGTTCAAGGCTAATTTCCTCATAAGTTTACCACCTGACCCCATTCCAGAAACAATCAGAAAACACAGTAGAGTTAATAACGTAAACACGACCCAGAGGAGGTATATAATAAATTCCGTTATACACACACACACACACACACGTCAGGAACATCACGCCAACTGGGATCTTAAATACTCCGGTTTTACACGAATCTGGAACATGTTTACACCACGTTGAAGTATTGAGGACACCCGAGCAATCTGATACCTCAAGGGTCTAGCACACAGAGGAATGTGATCACCTGAAGTTTAGACACCCTTGGTTTCTTCACTTGAAGATTAATTTATTTACAGCTATCTGGGGAGGAAGGGGGGAGCAGTGCCGGATTAACCATGAGGCACTTGAGGCCCCAAATCCAAACACCCTAGAAGTTGAAGCATATATAACATGGACTTCGTTCAACGATGTCCTAGCAACGTCTCAATTTTCTGTCTCTTATGAACATTAAATGTGTTATTTTGCAAAGCGTAATATTGATGAAATCATTGATAAATTTGGGTATATTTTGTTCTTGTTATTTATATATACCTTGAGGGTAGGGGGCCCTGTGCCTCAGGTCCCTATTAAGCTTAATCCGGCCCTGGGGGGGAGGGGGGATTACTTGAAGATTAGTCACCTAACTTATTATTTCACTTGAAGATTAACCACCCTAAGAGTACCTGGGTTAGTCTAGGTTAGGGTAAGTTGAAGATTAGTGGAGGGGAGAGGGATGGGGTCGCCTGAATCACTAAGAGAGGTGGTTCATGAACTTACAGGTGAATGGATTCTTGTCGTCGCCTTCTGCAGGAAACTTCACGTGGATATGGGGATCTTTACCCTTCGTCTCGCTGAGCCACGACTGTAAGGATATGGAGAGAGAGAGAGAAAGAGTTAAGTCCATGTCCTACCGAGTCCTGAGGCTTCCCTGTCCTAAGGTATCCTGTATCCTACCAGTGATTTATTATTCCATGTACTAAAATTTACCACCATGTCCTATTTTTTTCTTCATATCCCTATACTGTATCTAACACTGAGCCTCCCATGTCCTACAGAGGTCTATCATGTCCAAACACCTGTCATCACACAGTCTCAGTAATACACCATCATCACCTGCTCTATAATATTTACGTGTCCTAGATTTAAAGAATGTGGTTGATGTGAGAGGGTGGGCAGAGGAGGCAGTGCTTTCTCCCTCTCTCTACAACTGTCTCTTTCTCTCTCTACACTGTCTCTCTCATTATTTGTTTCTCTCAGTGTGTGTGTGACAAGGAAGGATGACAAGTGAAGGACATGCGTGAGAGCTGGACATACTTTACGCGCAGGTAAAAGTTAGTTCACACCTGATGAATGAGGGGTCACACAGGTGGACATACCAGGACAGGGTCGGCCCTCTTGGTGGCAAGTGCTTGACATACATACTTAAACATTGATTGACAGATATGTACATTCTTTGTGTGTGTGTGTGTGTGTGTGTGTGTGTGTGTGTGTGTGATTTTTTTTACAGCTACAAGCCCTCGAACTCAAAAATAGTTAATAAAAATGTAACAAACACACACACACACACAAACAAGATCACACCTATACAGTCACCCTCACAACTCACAGACACACACATACACATACGCACACACCCTCACGTCTCACACACACACACACACACACACACACACACTAAGCTCCTCGGCGTCACCATAGACAACAAACTAAATTGGAAACCACTCGTCAGTGAAGTTGTCAAATCCTCCAGTTTCCGTTTCCACCTCCTCCGCCGACTCAAGTCCCTCGGAGTTCCCGCACCCGAGCTCCTCAGTGTTTACTCAACATTCATACTTCCCAAGCTCACCTATGCCTCCCCTACCTGGTCTTCCTCCCTAAATGCCACATAACGTAAACATCTATAAAAAGTGCAAAAGAGGGCACGCATGATTATTCTCTCCCTTTCCTACTCTACAAATCAAGAAGCGCTCAACACATTGACCCTCTCGGCTCTCACTGACCATCACCACGACCTCATCTGCAAATCTGGTGAGAAGCTTCTGCACCATCCTCGACACCGGTTCCTATTACCACCCGAGATCCCTCGTCCAAGAATTGCTGTTCGACACCACAACCGCATCCAGCCCATACGAGCACAAACTGATCTCTATAAGAACAGCCCAGTCCCAACCATTGTAAAAATCGTATTTTTTGCACTGTCACTATGTTGAAATGCCCTGTAGTTTGAGCTTCTCCCCACCTAGTTATTATATATCATATTTGTATCACTTATGTTACTTGTATATGATTTGTAAATCAAGAGACCCATTCCCCAATTATGTAACTGTATATTTTCAGCCTTCCGGCTGCCATGTTCTTTCAATAAAAAGTTAATTATTTATTATTATTATTATTATTATTATTATTATTACTACACACACACCTCACGTCGTCTCACACACACACACACACACACACACACACACACACACACACACACACACACACACACACACACACACACACACTCACGTCACACACACACACACACACACCCTCACGTCACACACACACACACACACACACCCTCACGTCACACACACACACACACACACACACACCCTCACGTCACACACACACACCCTCACGTCACACACACACACACACACACCCTCACGTCACACACACACACACACACACACCCTCACGTCACACACACACACCCTCACGCCACACACACACAAGATTGTTGCTTGCTACGTTAAGATTTAATCATAAATCATATACACACACACACACACACACACCCTCACGTCTCACACACACACACCTTACGTCACACACACACACACACACACGTCTCACACTCACACACAGACACACACACACACCCCTGTCACACACACACACACACCCCATGTCACACACACACACACCCCGTCACACACACACACACACACACACACTTACGTCACACACACACACACACACACCCTACGTCACACACACACACACCTTACGTCACACACACACACACACCCTTACGTCACACACACACCCTTACGTCACACACGCACACACACACACGTCTCACACACACCACTCCCAGGACCTCTCTCACCCCCACCTCTTCATCATCATTCCCCTGTAGTAAAATATCGGAGAAAACCAAGGATCGATGAGGAGGTTTACTTTAAAGAGCCCAGTAAAGGTGTAGGGATCAGGCGGGTAGGTGGCGGCCGTGACCCACACTCCCCCAGCAGCGTCGCCGGCGGGAAAGGTGTCCTCCTCCTCCTCCTGTAGTAGAGTACCTCGCCGCAGCAAGCTCTTCACGCCAGCCACCTGTCGGGATCATCACAGTTAATTAAAGTGTAGAGAAAAAAGTTCAAAGGGGATGTGGCTACAAGGTGCAAATGAGTACCAACAAGGCTAGATTTACAAGGAGCCTGGATGAGTACAAGGTCCTGGATGAGTACCAACAAGGTTAGATTTACAAGGCCCCTGGATGAGTACAAGGTCCTGGATGAGTACCAACAAGGCTAGATTTACAAGGCCCCTGGATGAGTACCAACAAGGCTAGATTTACAAGGCCCCTGGATGAGTACAAGCTCAGATGAGTGTTATTATCCATCTGAAATGTCATGAACAATAAAAAATATACTGAAGGGGCAAGGAGGTTAAGTCAGGTCAAATTAGACTAGGTTATGTAAGGTCAAGTTAGGTTTGGTTAAGTAAGGTCAAGTTAGGTTAGGTTAAGTAGTTAGATTAGGTTAAGTAAGGTTAACTTAGGTTAGGTTAGATTAAGTAAGATCAAGTTCGGTTAGGATAGGTTAAGTAAGGCCAAGTTCGGTTTGGTTGTGTTAGGATAAGTTAAGAAAAGTTAAGTTAGGTCAAGATGGTTAGGTTAGTTTAGACTGTATCTGTGTGAGCCATATTATAACATCTGTAACCTGTTGGTAGCATACTCCTTATCATCAACTATCACTGAGGCAGTCACCACCCACCTGTAAGACTCTCTCTCTCTTTCTCTCTCTCTATTATCTTTCCCCCTCCCATAAATTCTCACTTATCTCCCTCCCTCCCCCTCCCTCACTTATTAATAGTTTCTCACTGCCTCAATACATCGATCCTCATCATATGCAGTGCGTCACTCGGGGGTCATTAGATTCATTAGGTTCACGTGTCTAGGCTATCCTTCACCCCTCTCACCCCCTCTTCCTCCTCTCAATCCCTCTTCTCTTCCTCCTCTCACCCCCTCTTCTCTTCCTCCTCTCACCCCTCTTCCCCTCACCCACCCCCTTACCGCACATCCTCCCCCTCTCCCCCTCACTCTTACACCTCCGTTTATTTTTGACGGCGGCAGCAACACAAGCAAGGGATTCAACCCGTGTGAGGGCCTGTCCATCACGCTTCATCTCTGGCAAATATTGTGAGTCTCGCTGACGAGCCCCTGACACACACCACAGTCTGGGGGTGACGCTCAGCTGTCACCGGACTATGATGAACGACCTTCAAAAACCTTTATTATATTATGAGTCCTTGAGTATGATAACTTAATCCCCTAAGTACAATATCTATCGTACTCAAGGGGATTAGATTCTCGTATTCAGGGAGTTAAGACATCGTACTCAAGGGATTAAATCACTGGGATCGTATAAACATTAGGAGCCTCCGTTTAATTCACCTGTTTAACTACCCTTAGGTTACCTGGCAGTTAGGTTAGGTTAGGTTAGGGTTCCTAAACTTCATGAGATCCAATCACTACTGTCAAGGGGTCATGAGATCTTAAACGACGGAATAATAATAATCATAATAATAATAATAATAATAATAATAATAATAATAATAATACAGTAATAATAATAACGATAATAATAATAATAATAATAATAATAATAATAATAATAATAATAATAATAATATTAATAATAACAATAATAATAATACACCTGTAATATTAATAATAATAATAATAATAATACACCTGTAATAATAATAATAATAATAATAATAATAATAATAATAATAGTAAATCAAACTTTCATCAGAATAAAACTTGTGATGGCATTCTTTAAGTGGTTTTTTTATACAAGGAAATCAAACCTAATCTATTCAGTGTAAGTGACGGAGGAGGCATATACAGTATATGATCTACTTCTCCTGACGGGTGATCTACTTCTCCTGACAGGTGCCGGATGGGTGGTGGTGGTGAACATAGCAGGATTATTATAATTATTAGTTTTTGGTGAACACGCAGGAAGCAAAGGCGTGCGTGGGTAATCCGAGAGCGTGAAATTAAATGGTTTATGGAGGCAGATGTACTGTTGATGTGTGTGTGTGTATGTATGTACTGTATGTATGTATGTATGTATGTATGTATGTATGTATGTATGTATGTATGAAAAATCAAATAAAAGTGATGCATAAAACTGTAAATAACAAGAGAGAGAGAGACTATATGTGTGCACGGTGAGGTGAATAACCAGTGAAGGGGGAACTAAGTGTACTGTACTGTAGATGAACTGAAGGGAGATAGTGAGAGGGAGGAGACACACACATACACACACACACACACACACACACACACACACACACACACACACACACACACACACACACACACACACACAACCCAGCTAGAGTGTGGGAAATAGATTCTTGTGAACAGATACAGTTAGCGATATAGGACTGAGGGGAAGGGGGGAGTGGGGTGGGAGGGGGGAGTAATACTGTCAATGTAATTCAATTCGATTCAGGTGGAGGATCAGCCCCTCCCCCCTCTCCCCACCAGTTAGATTTGGTCAGGTTAGGTCAAATAGAATAAACTGTAATACCAGACTCATCAAAACACTCATCAGCGTTCTTAATCAGCCATCTTTCCACCGTGGCCCAAGAACAGGTCTCTTGTCTGTGGGAAATATCTTACACTTGCGAACAAGTTAGAATCCAGAGGCCTTACGCCTTAAAAGTTCCCACGTATATCATTTATTCTCACGAGTAATGTGGGAAAGTAACTGGTACCATCAGGGTTACTACAATAGCGTCGGGTAAATACTAAACTGTACCGGATCCACAATGGCGTCGAATATGTAACAAAACTGTACCAGATCCACAATGGCGTCGACTATATACTAAAACTGTACCGGACATACATCCTCTCGTGTCTTATCGGGGGTAAATTTAACTTGTGTATGTGAAGAGAAACTGAATGAATTGCTACAACAGTTGGATAATGTTTAGATAATGAAAGAGAGAGAGAGAGAGAGAGAGAGAGAGAGAGAGAGAGACTACACAACATGGCTGCAGGAGACTCACGTGAACAGCACTCAGGTAGCGGGCGTGGGCGTGATTGAGCACCAGCCTGAAGGTCTCCGTCAGTAGGTGCACCGGACTCCAGGTGATCACGACCAGCTGTAAGAGGTTAAATAGTGGCCATCACAGGTCTAAGTTATACCGGGGCCATCCTTTATAGTGGCCATCACAATTAAACTGTAAGATATAGTGATTGTGATAGTGATAATAATAGTGATATAGTGAGTGATAATGATATAGTGAAGTTATAAGTTATAATTTGGTGATCATTAAGGAAGTCTGGCCAGATCTTGCCTCTCCTCCAACCTGGATTACAGCAAGACCCACACACAGTATTGAGGGGCATGGAAATATAATTCCCAGATTTTAATATATACCCATTTCAAATCTTAACTTAACCTAACTTAACCAAACCTAACCTAACCTGATATGGAGGAATGTCATATTTTTGTGAGAGAGAGAGAGAGAGAGAGAGAGAGAGAGAGAGAGAGAGAGAGAGAGAGAGAGCACCCACCTGTAGGGGCTGGTGTGAGGCGGGGGTGAAGGAGGCAGCATCGGCCACCACAGCGTCCAGGGCTTCACTCACTGGTATGTTCATCTCCGTGCCCCTGTAGGAGGTAGACTGAAGTAGTTATATAAATATACATTAAAAGGAAAATAAATGATGGAAAACGTGAACATTAGCCCCCTCCCCTCCCCAACTTTCCACCTGACACGACCTGGCAGAGTTAGGTTAGGTTTGGTTATTTTGTTAAGTTAGGTTAGTTTATGTTCGGTAATGTCATGTCAGATTATGTTAAGTAAAGTTATTCTAGGTTAGGTTATATTGCTATGCTATGTTAGGTTACTTTTAGATAAGGTTAGCGTTCAGGTGTTTAGTCGGGGTCCGTCATCATCGGGTGATCCGGACAGCGAACAAAAGAACAAGAAAGACAAACGATAACAATTGATTCCCAATAATTACCGGGAAACTAAACCACCTCCACCACCACTCAACCACGTGCTGTACACACCGTCAATCAATCCAACCTAACCTAACTCAGCTTAACCTAACCAGGCCTAACCTAACATAACCCGACCTAACCTAACATAACCCGACCTAACCTAACATAACCCGACCTAACCTACCATAACCCGACCTAACCTAACATAACCCGACCTAACCTACCATAACCCGACCTAACCTAACATAACCCGACCTAACCTAACATAACCCGACCTAACCTACCATAACCCGACCTAACCTACCATAACCCGACCTAACCTACCATAACCCGACCTAACCTAACATAACCCGACCTAACCTAACATAACCCGACCTAACCTACCATAACCCGACCTAACCTACCATAACCCGACCTAACCTACCATAACCCGACCTAACCTAACATAACCCGACCTAACCTAACATAACCCGACCTAACCTACCATAACCCGACCTAACCTAATATAACCCGGACCTAACCTACCATAACCCGACCTAACCCGACCTAACCTAACATAACCCGACCTAACACCATAACCCGACCTAACCTGGGCCGGATAACCCGACCTAACCTAACATAACCAGGCCTAACCTTAACATAACCCGACCTAACCTAACATAACCCGACCTAACCTAACATAACCCGACCTAACCTACCATAACCCGACCTAACCTACCATAACCCGACCTAACCTACCATAACCCGACCTAACCTAACATAACCCGACCTAACCTAACATAACCCGACCTAACCTACCATAACCCGACCTAACCTACCATAACCCGACCTAACCTACCATAACCCGACCTAACCTAACATAACCTAACCTAACCTACCATATAACCCGACCTAACCCCAACATAACCCGACCTAACCTACCATAACCCGACCTAATCCTAACATAACCCGACCTAACCTAACATAACCCGACCTAACCTAACATAACCCGACCTAACCTAACATAACCCGACCTAACCTAACATAACCCGACCTAACCTACCATAACCCGACCTAACCTACCATAACCCGACCTAACCTACCATAACCCGACCTAACCTAACATAACCCGACCTAACCTAACATAACCCGACCTAACCTACCATAACCCGACCTAACCTACCATAACCCGACCTAACCTACCATAACCCGACCTAACCTAACATAACCTAACCTACAAGGTACAGCGTCTATGTGTGAGGTAAACAAAATTCGTACGCCTGCCTGTTGACCCTCTACGACGGCTGGTGTTGTCACGCACACCAGCCTCCTCCTCCTCCCGATACCTGCGTCAGGTTGGACGTCACTGTGATTGCCCCGTGCGACCTGTTCCTCTGACGTCATCTTCCACATCTCAGCTGAGTCGACAGAAATGTGCAACCTAACGTCGTATTCAGTGGCGCTTCACTCAAGGCTTTTAGGGGTGACCAGAGCGGTTTTAATGAGTTAAATATGAGCCATATCTTCATTCATCTTACTCAGAATCTGATTAACATGCGAGGTGTATTAAAAACCTGACCATTACAGCTCATATTTATGTCGAACCCAATCTTTAATCTTACCTAAAATATTACATTACGTGTTAGTAAATATAAAATGAAGTTTAATACAGTTTAGATTTCAACATTTACCCTCACTACTTAATATAATCAATGTGAAAATTACGTACACACACACACACACACGCACACACCTGAGTCGCCTCGCAATATCGAATTTCACGAATTTTTTTAAATTAAACTAACCTTGAGCTCCGCCCAGCCAATATCCTGCGTGGGTTAATAGCTTTACTAACTTTCTTAACAGCGAACGTTAACACACACTCCCAGGGAACTGTTAACGTTAGGTTGGCGTCGGTTAGGTTAGGTTATATTAGCTTGTTTGGTTAAGTTAGGTTAGGTTAGGTTAGGCTGGGGGTCTAATCTTTAGGTGATCCCAGGGTTCCCCAGCCAGCAGGAAGCGAGTGACAGCATCAAGGACTAGACTAAGAGTGTCCCTGGCGCTGGTAGCACGATGCTGTACGACCACTACAGCCTCTTACCATGTCCGTCGGCCCTTGTCACTCCTCCACACTCAGGGTAAGGAGCAGCGCCGGACGTACACCTTTGCCAGTCTTCTTCCACCAATGGCAATGTTTTATGGTGTATACCTGCACGGTCTATGCACACTGTATACCTGCATTACTCATATATATATATATATATATATATATATATATATATATATATATATACAGTACACTTAATTACTGTATATACCTGTACCTACATTGCCTATATACACATGCTGAACCCACTGTAAACTTCCATGACGATCTTGCTATCTATCTATCTATCTATCTATCTACATCTATTTATCGATCTATCTATCCAATACTTCCTGGCCAAGTATAATGATTAACCCTTGAGCATGAAGAGTTTAGCCCCTTGAGTATGATGGTTTAACCCTTGAGTATGAAGACTCTAGCCCTTTGAGTATGATGATTTTAACCCTAGTATGATGATTTAAACTCTTGAGTATGATGATTTGACCCCTTGAGGATGATGATTTAAGCTCGAGTACGATAATTTAAGCCCTTGAGTATGATGATTTTAACCCGAGTATGATGATTTAAGCTCTTGAGTATGATGATTTAACCCCTTGAGTATGATGATTTAATCCCTTGAGTATGATGATTTTAACCCTAGTATGACGATTTAAGCCCTTGAGTATGATATAACCCCTTTAGTATGATAACTTAACCCCTTTAGTACAATGACTTAATAGTGTTAAAGGGGTTTATTCATTGTAATCATGGGGTTAAGTCATAATACTCAACGGGTTAAATAATCGTACTCAAGGGGTTATCACTGTACTCACGGGACTAAGCCACTGTTCCCAAAGGATTACATAATCGTACTCAAGTGGTTAAAAACTATCGCACTCAATGAGATACTTCACATCCTCCTCAAGAGGGGGAGGGGGAAGGGGGACACTGTGCTCAAGGGGTCAAAGCACTTTATCAGAAGCCATTAAAAACTAATGTACAATTGAAACATTAAAAGAGGGGACAGGGTGAAGGGACAGTAGGAGGGGGACAGGACAGGAAGGGGAGAGTGAGACAGGGGGAGGGAAAAGGGAACAGGGACAGAGGGAGGGGGAAAGGGGGAAGGGGACAGGGGGGAAAATTTACTTTGAGGTGTAGACAGATTAATTGTTTTTGGGTAACTAATGGTTCAAGAAAGAAGACTTTATTAACACCAGAGGAAGTATTAACTACCAATATTTATCATAATGGTAAACAGCTTCAATACCTCTTGCTGGTCTGAGATAGTGAAGGGTTTAACATGTAAATATTTCAATAACTCTCTGGTAAAAGTGAAAACTGGTTGGTAAGATTATATAAAAGATTTTCAAATAAATAGTTCACCTATATTTGAGAGAGAGAGAGAGAGAGAGAGAGAGAGAGAGAGAGAGAGAGAGAGAGAGAGAGAGAGAGAGAGAGAGAGAGAGAGAGAGTCAAGACCTTAAACTGAGTGAAAGTATTAAGATCAGTGCGGTATGCTTGATGACGTAACTATACCGTGGGTGGTGCTTGGGCGGAGGACGTGACTCACCTCTGGCCGGGAACGAGGTCCTCCTGCAGGCGGCCTAGAGACGACAACACGCCCGTCAAGTTGTTCCTCACGGGCGACAGCCGCAACAGGCGAGAGAAGGGCGGACCCAGCATGCCCACCCCCACGCCCGGCAGCCTCGTCCCGCCCACCACGCTAGCTGCTACCACCACGGTGCTCTCCAGGGCCTGGGGGAGATGTTGTGAAGGGTCATGCACTTACCACTATACTCTGTTACTGCTGCTACAAGTAACACACATACCTTCTCCACCATTTTATGACCTAACTATCCTAATACAAAAGTAGCTACCCTAGCTGAGTTAGTTACGCCGCCAATCTATGCGGCATTCAGTGACTGTTGCCTCATTGTCCATGTCTGCCACTGTTGTTAGCTGAGGGGCCGATGATCTCGTTCCCCTGAGGTAAAGCAATGCAGACCTAAGTAGAAAAGGACAGACACCTGAACCAGGCTGCAACATAGCTTCTGGGCTGCAAATTTTTTTCAGACAAAACCTCGGCCAGTCTGGCGTAGAAGCATCTTGCACTTGTCCCCAGCTCGCCAGATGTAGTGAACACCGGGGGGAGGGAAGCTGCCCTGATCCACGTTTTGAATTCTCTCTTACGCCCTGTTCTTGTCGATCTCGTTTCTCCTGTGTGCAGCCTCGAGAGACAGGTTACGGTGACATGCGGCCATGGGATCGAATATCCTCATATCAAAGAAGGTTCGCCGTACCCGCGTCCAGAATCTTCGAGCACTGACGTCCACAAGGGCTTCATTGGTTGTGTTGGAAGTAAGGTGATCGAGATTTTCGCCGTCCATTGGAAGGAGGGTCGGTTCCACCTGACGGCATGACAAATTTCCTTCAACATATTCGCTGTGAGATCCCTTACTTCGTCATGCTTCATGCATACGAAGTCCCCTTTTCTTGCACACCATGGCGCGGTTAATGTCGTTGGATGAGCCACACACGCATTGGGCAGGTATGCCTGCCACTGACCTACCATACCTCAGAGCAATGGCGTCTGTGAATTCTTGTTTGTTAAGGCTGAAGCCCTTTTCTCTTATCGGTAACGTTGTTAGCCAGTTAAAGGCGCCCACCTCCTGCGCTACAGCTACTTTTTTCTTCAAATTCTCTGACAGTCATTTTAATTGTTGATGTTTTTCACTTTGGGTGTGCTGCCGTTCTGTCATAATGGAACGTCGAATCTTACAGAATTCGTTGGTATCCTCCTCGCTTGCTGTATTTTGAGATACTATGTGCACTGTGAGGGCTGCCGTGATCTTGACAAAGTTCTGATGTTCGGTGGCAGCAAGCTTCTCTGGATTAGGGATAAGTAATTCCACTTCCTCCCTGTCTCGGTGGTAGTGCAAGGAGTGACCTTTCTGCTGGGTTTAGGTGGTTGCTTTTCACTAGTGTTGGAATAAAAGCGACCCTACTACTATTATACACACACACAATTTATCTTTACAATTATAGACAAATAATAAGATATACTCATCTAGTGTCCACTTCTGTTTCATGATTCTAATAGTGTTTCGTTATCTTTATTGTACACTAAAATAAAGGAATCTATTCCAACAATAGTTACATATACGTAATAAAAATAAAATAAAAACAACAAAATGGCTAACAATGTGGCTTTAAAACAGGAAACAAAATTATATGGACGAAAAAAATCTCAGAAATATTCCACTGGCCAAAATAAACCAAATATAAAAGTTAACAAAATCTCATCCATACTAATAATCCCTCCGTATCATAACTTGCCCGGTTCACCCCTGTCAGCTGGTAGACTATGCTAATACAAGAGAGGGTTATACTAGCCTCGCTCATCTCTCTCTTCTCTACCATCCATTCCTCATTCTATCACTTTAAATCCTCCCTTCATTAACCCAACCAAGACATGATCAGTTCCTCGTGGTTGGTAACTGGACCTTGAAATAATAATAAAAAAATCTTTAACACAACAAAAATAATTTATATAAGAAATATAAAAAGATGTGAAATGTATACTCTTCATGGTTAATAAATGGGTATTAGAGAACTTGTTTTATTTTTTGTACGTGTTGATAACTGACCACCTGCTTGGATTTTTGTTTTTTTTTGTCTCGCATTTAATTTGAGTGGGGAAAAATATGAAAATTAAAACTTTACTCTCAATAAAATCTGGACTAACCATATCTAATCATAGTCTAAGTTAATAAAATTCAACCGACCCTAAAGAGAATACCTATAATAATAATAATAAAGACCAGCCATTAACAACTAACAAGGTAAAAACACAGTACTGTACTGTAAGCCTAGTGCCCTAAAGCCCAACACAACTTGAATTAACCGGTTCAAGCGTTAGTTAGGTCGGATGTGCATACTTAATGTGTTTGCCAGCGCACAGTTCTGGGTTATGGGAAAATACATAAAACAGATACACAAAGCGAGTAAGGGGAATTAAAAGCGTTCATCATATGAATACCAATCAAGTTATATGCATTTTTTAGTATTATTTGTGAGTTTAAGAAAACGGGATACAGGTAATTGGTGTTGGATAATTATTAACATATAAATAGCGTAAATAGTTAATAGTGAACTAGCTAAAAAAAAAGCATTTAATACCATCTGGTGAAGTAGTTGGGAGGTGTCAGGCAATCTATAATATACTGTACAGTAATATAACGGCGGTCCCTCACGCTAATGGTTTGTTTACATCGTTAAATCCCTTCACCGTTCACTAATAATAAATGATCACTTCTATTGTCCCACATAATACAGGTAAACGGGGAAGTATATAGTTTTTTTGAGCATAAGTCCCAACTCCGCCATTAAATCGACTGGTTTTGAAATTTTTATCCTTTTCCCCACTTGCTCACGAAACACTGATGCAAGACATTAATACTAATAGACTAATAGTGTACACAAGGGCCGTCATCCCTTAAAATGTCAGAAACACCTTTTGGCCAGATTCTAAAGTAGGCTTTGTTCTCTTAACATCATAAACGTAAGTCATCCTACACCCTTCTGTATTATGTTTGGCGCGTTGAGCCATATTAACAAAAGCATTAATAATTTACTGTAGTTTATGTACAAGCAGTAACAACTTAACGTAATACAATAGTCTCTGGGGCAGGTTATTATCGCTCCAACATACCCTCCACAAGTACCCTACTCTGACACAGAGATATCATGGTCACCTCAAACAGATACAGCAGCTTATATAAAATGTTAAGATATTAGAGGAATATCCAGTCTATTAGTCATGCCTTCTTCCTCCTTTGATCAGAGGTGAGTCATGTTTCTCGTTCACATCACAAAATATCAGGATAAAATCAGTCACACTTGTAAGAGCGTAAGTAATTAATTACAACTTTTCTTATTGTTACTGATTTGTTCAGTTACTGACTACTGTGGAAACCAAGAAATGAACTGCAATTATCGGAGAGTTTATCAAAGGTTTACTTCTGATATTACACCTTACCCAGGTCCCAAAAGTGTAATTATAACCGACCTTTTCTAATGGCCGTAATGGAAACTAATTATATAACGCTTCAATTGCATTATGCTTACATTTACAGGCTGTAAAAGCACCATTATGCCAAGACATAATATGCAGCTCACGCTCCCTTTACTAAATGTAATGAAACAAAATGTGATGACCGCTTGACTGCTTGTTTGATGAATCCTGATTCACAATTTCCAGTACCGCACTTCACAACTGGCTCTTATAAAATTTCTCAAGGGTTTCTATCTGTATTTGACAGACCTTGCGAACACTCACTAACAATTAACATCTATTTAACTGCAAACATTCGACTACTACTTGTGCGACTACAAAATCGTCTTCCTCTTAGAATAACATGAGGAGGAATATAACACTTACACTAAATTATTTTTACGTTATCTAAGCATGAAATGGTTGGCATATTGTCCTAACTTTAATAACGTGAAGCTCATACGACCTGGTAATTGCAGTCGACGTCGTTCAACATTTCGATTTATTGCGGTTATCAATCAAGTCTTCTGGTTGTTTACATGTTGGACCTTATCACCTGTAGACCCCCCCCCCCTCCTTTTAACTTATTTCACGTAGGTTGAACACCCTAATGCTACCTGGGAGGGGTTAGATTACTGTAGGTTAGGTTGGGGGCGAATCTTCAGGTGAGCCTACTTTTATTTTGTTTATGCAGTACGTATAGCTGTCGTATATATATATATCAACCTATCAGCTCGGCAGTAAGTACAGTCGAAGGTCAAGCCTAATCTCTTTATTTTTAGTACTCATTGTGTTATTGTTTATTTGTTGGGAAGTAATATAGTGATACCCGTTGGAATTTCCCTTGTAAATCTGTGTACCTACGTAAGAATTAATTAAATGAATAAATAAGTATACAGTAAAAATACATCGTAATCTTAGTGATATGCTCTGTCGTCCATAACTTTCAGCTGATGCTTTGTCACCTGCATGCAACTCTTCTATACAATAAATAATGTTCATTCTTTATTCCTCAAATCTGTAAACTTTTAACTCGTACTGAGAAAAGTATGATTTCTTATGCATGAAATACAGTATTGTAATAAGCTGCCGTAATACTTCAGAGGGATACTAATGCTGTCAACTTTAATGCAAGTTTGATCAATAACCTTGTCGTTATCTGAACGATAAATATTGAAGGGGTAACAAACTACGCCGTTAATCACTCGACAGGCCCGGTATTCATAGTGCTGACTGACGTACGTACCTAATTTGGGTACAGGATTATTTGCTATTCCTAACATACTTGTACGGGATTACTTTCTATTTTAATCATACTCCAGGTATTCTCAAAAACAGCCTCATGAGTATCTCTCCAACATTACGTTATATGCATTGAAAAGTTCATTATTTTTTCTTACCGCTGTCTAGCTAGATAGGGTTTCGGTTCTTTAAAAAAAATAAACGAACGAATAGCTTAATTTAATAAAACATCATTTGTTTCGCAATTGTGAGTTGATTTTTTTATCCGGTCTACTTAATAATTCTGTTTGTCCATTTTTATAATCAGTAGTCAGGTCTGGGCACGGCTTTCTAATCAGCGGGAAATACACAGCCTATGTACTGTACAGATTGAACGGCAATGGCAGACACAACACGGATTCAGTCATCCCCGTTTTAAATATCCATAACAATGCTAGTTGGGGACCGGTGGTAGAAGTGGTACCGTTCTTGCCTCGCAAGCGAGATGTCACGGATTCGATTCCCGGGCCGGTGGAAGTTGTTTGGACTTACTTCCTAGCCCCCATAAGTCCCTGTTCACCTAGCAGTAAAGTAGGTACCTGGTGTAAGTCGAAAGTTGCGAATTCGTATTCAGGGAGTTGTTGGAGCTTCCAATAACTTGATGAAATAAACCACTGACTCTTCATGCTTCTACGCCCTTAACTCATGAGACATAAAGGCAAGCATGAACTTAGCATGCTTCCGTTGGGCGCTGTAAACGCTTCTGCGCTTCACCTTACACAAGGATGTAGGGGGGTGCCCAATAAAAAAAATGCTAGTTATGGCAGCTATGAAATTTACCATTAATGAGATCATTCACTGACCAACCAAATATAATGAACTAAAATTTAACCACTCTTTCTACCCTAATATAATCCACCTTACAATGATTTTGTTTTATTTGGACGGTCAAGCTGTAATCATATAAGTTCGTGGCCTTCATGGGCAGCGTTGGACGAGATCGTAACCCTTCCGAAAGAAAATTAATCGTGTTTCGTGAATTAATATTTGTCTTCGTCATATTCTTCTTCCAACTGTGTACACCGTGCGTGCAAAAGCAGTTTACTTTATACAACTTACACACGCTATGCATACCTGTGGATCTCTTAGGAAAAAGAAACTGAACAAAGTGTCAGGTAAACCTAAAGCCTAGATGACAACAGGACTTGACTTACACTGTCTTAAAAGTTGGATCTGTTTTGACGGCTTATTTTCCTCACTTACCTTATAGATAATATCCAAATCATTTTTGTTTTCCTCGTCTGCGTAGTCCAGAAGTATATACAGTATGGATTGTGATGAAAATGGGCTGCGAGTGGCCATGATCCATTACCAACACCAACTGTTGTCACACCTTCACTTCCCGCCAAACTTAGTCAGCTGACATGTGTAAAACCTAAATAAATGAGGTACAGTACCGTATACTTTTAGCAAAGATTCTTTAAAAAATGTACTTAAAATCAATATATTTTTTTATTTGTTTCCAAATAAATAAATGCTGTAATTTTGTACGAATGCGAACAATAGACATCATGTTATCATCTTTGGAGCCTAGATTTACAAAAAAAAAAAAAAAGTTGTGAAGGTCGTTACGCAAATTACGTAGGAGATAAATAGCTTATTGAAAGATTATAGCGAATTTTACATCTCACAGACTGATTTGCTTCACAAAAACGCTATCGAAGTTCAAAACAAATGTGAAGGTGGTTGAGGAAATAATCATTACAATTCATAAAGAAATATGTATTGTAACTTATTCCCTAATATTTAGGTTTAAGGCTGACATCTTTAGCACAACGATAACTAAAATCTTATTCATCTGGGATTTCCTGTATCCTGTAGGTAATGTAGCCACTGTGCCTGTAAAATTCTAACCTTTCAAACACTCATCCTGATTGACTTTAAAAAAAATCAAAGCTGAGAAAATTTCTCAGTAGCCATCACAAATTTATTTTTTTTGCTCACTTCTGTTCGTTGTGATCGAAACTTACATTAGATCGTGAATATACCAAGATATATCACTTTAGTGTGTGTTATCTTAAACCTTATTCGTGTAAAAGTAATTTATTTTTGAAATTCGGAAATTTCTATTATACCTAAAAAAAATACTCGGGGCAGTATTCAAAAATCCCATTGCAGTCAGACTTGCAATCGTAAATTAATTTTTCGTATAATATACATTTCCTTAGTGAATATTATTGAATAAGTAACAAATTCTGATTATTCATAATTGTTGAGATTCTATTATCGTTTATATCTACCAAAACATGTTATATATTTACTTTACATCCTCATTCAGTTAGGCACTCAAGAGCAATTCATAATTTATTGAATTAAAAATAATAATAAGTCTACAAGTGAGTAAAAGTAATATAATTTATAAAACTATATCCTGTGAACGCTTACACCTGGGAAAATTATGTTGCTTCATTAAATTAACAACATAAACAGAACTGTACTGTCTCTACACACTTTGACCTTAAACATCAATCTCTTGCTGATGATAGCACCAAAACGAAGGAGTTTAAGCAAATCATACCCCCCCCCCCCCAAAGAATTTCCTGTGATAACCCTGGACAGTAATACACACGCAGACACACTAAGATACATACAATAATACACGCAGACACACTAAGATACAGACCGTAATACACACAAACAATGGCACAGTCAACAAGTCAACCACTAGCAGTAAAAATCCAATACAATCTGCGAGACAGACATACGAACACGCTAACATCCAGTCAAAGAACGAAATGACAGGTAAATAACCACCACATCAAGCCTTTGGAACCAGCAATTACTCCTAGAAGGAGACACGAAAATAAGATTCGATGCCTAAAAAGGTGAATCTTTTACCCACACATTAAAGCTAGGCCATCTTCTACGCTGTGAAATTTAATTTGATTAAATAATTGTTGGGCTGTATAAAGTTGGTGTAGGTGTCTATTCCCTCCCTATATGTGAGGTGTTCTTGAAGGGAAACGCCCGGCCAGTCCACAATTTATGGATCGGTGAATGATTCACTAGATGACGTCACAGGGTTCAATAGTCGTTGCTGGCGTGGCCGTGGGAACCTTGCTTGAGGCCTGACCATACCTGGCCGGGCGAATGTATGGGTTATACTCTACCTTCCTCTTTTTCATATATTCGAATTTAAACATTCATACTGTAGTTATTACTCTACCTATAAAAGGGGTATCTTAAATAAATAAATAAATAAATAAATAAATATATATATATATATATATATATATATATATATATATATATATATATATATATATATATATATATATATATATATATATATATATATATATATATATATATATATAAATTAATATATATATATATATATATATATATATATATATATATATATATATATATATATATATATACAGTATACTAATAATAATAACTATAACATATCTGGGTTGTGAACAAAGTTCATCAAAATGTGGAGACCAATTGACAAATTCCTAACTGAGAATTTCCCACCGGAGCAAAGGCCTGACAGCTACTATAAGATAACACCCTCATCTCCCAATAAGCTGTTATGTTGACCAGGATTTTTAGGATCATGAAAATTCGTACCTCACAGCTTATTTTACCTGATAATTAAACACCTTAATGCCTAACCTAACCTAAAAATTCCAGGTAATGTTAAGGTGTTTAACCATCATGTGAAATAAGCTGGGGGTTGGCTATCTGCAGGTGATTCAGATTTTGTACCGTAACAGTTCCAGGATCTGTGTGTATGCAGGGCACTTAACTATGAGGGTTCACCTGAAGTCTACACCCCGCACCTTTAACACCACTTGTTAGGCACCTCACCCCTCTACACTTAGGATGTGACATTCAAGTTTATACATACATACATACATAAATCAGGGTTTCCCCACAAAAAATGTCCGAATTCCTGGAATGCGTGTGTCTGTGTAACAATAATACTACTAATAATAATTAACGGTTTATTAAAAAAACATGGCAGCCCGAAGGCTGAAAATATACAACAAACAGAGATGACAAGTTACATATAGTGAAATCGGGGAGTGAGTCGCTTGATTGACAAAAGCTTTCAATACAGATACATAAGAAACATAGAGTCAACATATAGATTAACTTTAGATCTGGTACTGTGGGAGCTGGTCTGTAGACATTCTTGTGACCTGCTGTCGGCACCAAGAGTCCTTCCCACTGTCTTGATGGCCGTTGTACCTGACTGCTAAGTCGCTACCTCACTACAGCTGCAGATGTACCACGTGGTCCGAGTAGGTCCTCCAGCTCACACAGGGTGTTGGAGATGGGTCTTGTTTCTCATATGATGTAGTTAGGAATTCATAATTCCTCACCTGGGTGGAGTAGGGAGTCCTCATTTCTCTCCTGGTGTAGTTTGGAGTGTTTCTTGGCTTCTCATCCAGTGTTGGGGGTGGCGAGTGTATCGCGGGCTGGGTGTGTCGGGTCAACAGCGGCCTCTAAGTACTGATTGTCGCTCTAACAGTTGTTTCTTCCTTTCGAGTTGAAAGTGTCACTTTTGTATATCAGTTGTGGGTTGATCGTCAATCTTTGCACCGTACTGTTGGTGGGAGGATGTTGATAAATCCAGATGGGGAGGAGGAGATGGAGAAGGAGAAGGGCCTGACAGACCAGGCTGGTAGCTGTCTCCTTGGTCAAGAGGCCACAGCCGCGTGAGCGGGCAGCGCCGACTACACACGTCCTTACCCTATGAAGGTTGAAGGAAGTGTGTATGTATGTGTGGTGGAAAGTTTGTGATATCAATAACACTTTTTATACTTAGTTGTGACAGTGGCAGCAGAAGGAATGTTGTACTAGGTCATGCTCTTCCAACCCACACAAAACTCCCTCTAAGTATATCTCACTAAACTGGCTAAATATTCTAGTACAGTCGTGTATGTCAAAATGTTAAAAACACAGTCATCGAGGAAAAGGATGCCTAGATTTTTGTATACAGTATAACCGTTTAAAATCTGGGGCATTTTTTCATTGTGTGTGTGTGTGTGTGTGTGTGTGTGTGTGTGTGTGTGTGTATGTATTTATCAGTATAGCCTGTATGTGTATTTTTAGCAGTATTGCCTGTATGTGTACATTCAGTATTGCCTGTATATTTTTTTTACGGGAATTAGTCTACCCAGGCACAGGTCACTGATCCACATCGGGCTAGGGGATAATTGAACCATAAATAGTGTACAGAAATAGGAAAAAAATAAAACCGATCAAACGTGAGAAACAATATACTGTATATGTTGTGTTGTCAAAATAAGAGAAACAATTGAGACCCTGCAATTGTTGTGTAAATGAGGCAGAAAGTCAGATCAGCAACCTAGGACTTGGTCACAATTTTTTGTGATGCCATATGGCAGCAGGGTCTACCATTAGACAACACATTATGATTCCAATACCTTCCCAGGCAGTAGTACCTCCCTGTTTGGTAGCTACCTACTACCTGCATATATCAGTATTGTACAGTATGTACTGTATGTGTGTGCATTTATCAGTATTAAATGTGTGGATATTCATCAGTATTGTGTGTGTGTGTGTGTGTGTGTGTATTTATCAGTAGTGCGTGCATGTGAGTAAATATTTATGAATATTATATATGTATATATATATATATATGCTGATAACCACAAGGAAAGAAGAAAACACGAAGTTCCCAAGTGCTTTCGTGTAATTCACATCTTCAGGGGTGAGTACAGACTAAAGAGAAGTACAAAACAAGGTGTACAAAACAAGATTAGTAGGGTCATTACCTAATACCTGACCATTGTGGACCTGGTCTCACCCTCCTCTGTATATATATACCTTGTTTTGTACTTCTCCTTAGTCTGTACTCTCCCCTGAAGATGTGAATTACACGAAAGCACTTGGGAACTTCGTGTTTTCTTCTTTCCTTGTGGTTATCAGCATATACCTAGATCACGCGCACCTACAGTGATTTACATGCATATATATATATATATATATATATATATATATATATATATATATATATATATATATATATATATATATATATATATATATATATATATATATATATATATATATATATATATATATATTGTGTCTGGTTAATAATGAATAGAAATATGAAGTGTTCATATCAGCACCTCATTGATACTGGTCAGAGATCATCAGTATAAACACACATCCCGGGTTATTATGCGTGATTCTTAATATCATCTAGTCATAGCAACTGTCTTCACATGTTATTCCTTTGAGTCCTGGAGGATTAAATCAATCATACTCAAAGGGTTAACAATTGTCATCTAAAGGGTTAAACAATCATCCTCAACTGGGTTAAACCATCATCCTCAAAGGGTTAAACCATTGTCATCAAAAGGGTTACAACAATCATCCTCAAAAATTCTCATAGTACAAGTACTTTTATAAATATTGGCACACCTTTACCAAACTTTTGTAAGTGTCCGATGTTTGTGATGACAGCAGTAATAATTCAGTACTGTTACACCTAGATTGTGAATTTAAGTAGATTTCCACTTTGTCTAGTTACACATAGACTTTGCATAACTTGGCTTTACTAAGACTATACTGTATATTTATATAGCCTGACTTATTGAATGGGTGCTACTATAGTGTGGAGTCTACCGAGCTGGAGTTGGTCTACCAGGATAATTACACAGTAACTTCCACTAACCTGACCTAACGTAACTTAACCTGGCCTAACCTAACTTAATTTAACCCAACCTAGGTTAGGTTAATGGATGCTACAGTGTAAATATCCCGGTAGACCAACTCCAGCTCGGTAGACTACATGCTATAGAGTAAATAGCCCAGTAGACTGCATACTATAGAAGTACCTAGCAGACATGGGACTGATTATTAAACACAACCAAATAATCATAATTTCCTATGATGATTATGTAAACATCATATGATCATAATAAATTTTGTATGATTAAAAATCATGATCATAATCTAATCATGTGAAAAAATTAATAATTAGAAAATTAGAAAATCATATAATCAATGAGTATTACTTGAAAAATGTTCATTATTTATTTTTTTAATAAAACTAAACTCAAGCAGGTATTGCACGAGTATGAGAGAAGCCACATTTCGATGTACCAGAATTTGAATTACAGTAGGTTTCATTGAGAATGCAATTTTTTTATTTACATTCAAGTAAGGAATATGTTTGTACTCTACAGGGTATTATTATTGCATTTTCTAAAATGCAATAAGCATATCCTGTGCCTTTTATTCATTAGTTTGTAATACATGATTTGTTACGGGTACCTTGATTAATTTACATATACTGTACAGTAATCATATTCTTGCAGGTATTGCCGATAATAGAGTTTTCCATGCTGGCATTGACGTCAATGAAAAAGGCTTAGAGATATTCACTGGAACAGTGGAAATAATTGGTACAGAGGTAGTGCCAAGTGAAGACTCCAGATCATCATCTGCTGATAAGCCAGACATCAGAGTGTGTGGCCATCTTCAGGTTGTAGCAACGTAGCAGAAGTCTACACACCACACACTGCTACCCCCAAGAAGAAAGTAGTGCAAATTTTCAAGAGGAATGCTACAATAAATCCATTGAATTCCCAAAGGAAGAACATGAGATGATCATGTCTGGGCAGAGAACGGAACAGAAGGTTCAGGAGGCCAGACTGAAGCAGCTGGAAGGTAGGTTAGGTTAGGTGAGGTACTAAAGTTTGCTCAGTTTAGGGAGTTGGTGCTTTTATTGACAAGAGGACCGTCCCTCCATAGGAAAGGAATAATATGTGCGGCCGGTGTTAAAAGTGTGATGATGTATGGCAGTTAAAGAGGATCACCTAAGCATTTATGAGTGAGCTGAATGAGTAAAATGACACTGAGAGGCAGGAGGCCCTGCTCAGAGCTAAGAAGGTTGCTGGGCATTGAGAGTACGTATTGGACAAGTTCTGCGTAGAGGCTGGCTGAAATGATTTGGGCATGTGGAGAGAATAGATGACATCAATTGGGTCAAGAGGTGCACGAGCCAAAATGTGGAGGGAAGAAGTGCCAGGGGCACGCCAAGAATAACATGGGAAGAGGATGTAAAAAATGATATTTGAGTTAAAACACTGACAAGAGAAGCTGCAAAAGACTGTACATCATGGAGAGCTACAATCAGATAATCATGGCTAACCTATGCAAGCACGGGAATAGCCGTAAGATGTTACAGTGTCATTTTCTCACATGTTGATATTTTTAGGAACATATTTCTCAACTTTTAATGGTAACCAATAGAGAAATACAATTCAATTTATGGGAGTTTTCAGGAATATAACTCTATTGTAAATCAAGGAATACCTGTAAAGAAAACACCCCAAACATAAGAAACTGAATCACAGTCTCATACCCTTTATCTATTCTCTAATAATTCTTCCCTTACCCAAAAGCACTGCAGGGGTTTCAGAGGCTGCCACCTCAAACTGTGGTACAGAAGTCAATCGTAACTGATGCTTGGCACTGTTTATGTTTCTTGAAGAAGCAGGATATAATGCAACCCGCCTGGGGTCTTAAAAGGGTTCAAATTCCCTTGCTTCACATACAGTACTTGATGATTTTGAGCTAAAAATTTTCTATGATGACTTTCTTACAGGAAAATAATTATAAGTTGTAATATCATAAAAAATGTATTATACAATTCTTAAAACTTATTACATTAATTACAAAATTTAAATAACACAAGCAGGATGTTCTTATAGTGATGATATGGTTTGTACAGTGGGTGAATAGATTAGTTACAAAATTGCAAGCAAATTCAAATACTGTTACTCATACATTTACTGACATACATTGTCTCCCTTGTAATACCAATATTACAGTAGTTCTAACATTCATGTAAATGACAACTGCAATCACATTCACCTTCTATCAGCTATAATTACAAAAAGGCCAAACCAAAGGACAAAATATTGGACGTGAGAGTACAATGTACATACAGTACTGCTAAAACAAACTTGTATCCAATAAAAACTCTACACAAATACAAATAGTGTCATAAAAAGGATCTATTTTACACAAAAAATGTCAACAAGGTGATTACTCTAAAAAATACAATAGCTCCTTTTGGTAATAAAAATATGAAAACAAAGATTGCGTTGCTTAAAAACTAATTTTCCCATTCAGTACTGAAAGAGGTCCAAAATAATGACTTTTATGGAGGATAATAAAATATATAAAAGATTTTCTTATTTAAAATGACCCCATAATCTTATTTGGGGGAAATATGTGTAAAATGGCCACTAAAGGTTCTTTTTAATCTATTTATACAGAAAATGCTCGTCAGACTTTACCAGGGAGGTGGGATTTGGGGGAAAAATGTCTGATGTACATTTGGTATCCACATAAATACTGTCTATTAATGGATTTTGGTTGTGTGCAGAGCTCCTGACTACCATATCCATTCTAATTGTCATAATTTTTGCCAGTGTGTGCAGTCAAACCAAGAGATCAGGTAGAATTCCAAAATTGAACAATAATGAAAGACTACTGTATAGTATGGTTACCAATAAAAACCTAATACACACAAGGTGATGTAGCTATGTACAATGATTTTGTTTATGACCGATATTCCAAAGCAAGTGCAAGGTTAACTGCCCATGTTCCTAACTAATTAGCTATATGCAGGGCCAGATTCAGGAGTGGGTAAAGTGGGCAGCTGCCCAGGGGCCTCCACAATCTGGGGGCCTCCACATATTACAATATGTTGAAATAATGCTACGGATGTACTTGGTGCTCATGGTCACAAATTGTTCTGGAGAACGTTCTTTTAGTAAAATGAAGTTTATTAAAAACAGACCGTACTACAATGTGTCATGATAGGCTCAGCCACCTGGCTTTGATGACTATCGAATATGACATCCTCAGAGAGATCGACTTCGAAAAGTTGATAAAAAACTTTGCAGCGACCAGGTCACGTAAAGTGCCTGGTCTGTAAATAAAGGTAATGTTTATTTTCTATTTTGCAACTGATCAATGTTTGTGTACAATATATCCATTATCCATGGTCGATGGCAGTTATTTTTATTAAAATTCTTGTTTTTTCCAACATGTTCACACTTCTGTTATAATTTTATCAAATTCATTAAATTGTTTATTTGTTTTACTATTGGATGCAAAATGTCAATTTTATTTATAGTGGAGTTAATACTTCTTCTGAATCTATCTGACATTGGACTTAAAGAAGCCTATACAGCTAGACCCTGACTTACGACGGGGTTAGGGACCCAAATCCAGGTCGTAGGTCCGACATGGTCGTAAGTCCGACATGGTCGTAAGTCCGACATAGATAAAAAAAAAAAAAATCTACAATGAAATACAGTACAGTAAAAGTAATGAATAATGAGGAATGGATACAGTACAGTGAAAGTAATAAATAATAAGGAATGGATACAGTGTGACTGAGCACTTACCTTTAATGTAGTCAGCTGAATGCACATGGGGCCCCCATAATTTTCTAATTATACATGGAGACTACATTAACTGGAAACGTTTCGGTATAGAAAATGCGTGTCATTTGAAAAAAAAAAAAAAAAAAAAAATTTAATAAAAAATTGCGGCGGTCGTAAGTCCCGACAGTCGTAAGTCGTAGCAGTCGTAAGTCGGGGTCTATCTGTACATGCATTCTTGGACAGAACCATTATTTGAGTAGAGGTTTATCTGATTAATAATGCAAAGAATCATCTCTCTGTAATAACTAATACTGTAATATATTCTTTTCTGTGAAGTCTCTCGAAAATTTTTGACATGTGCAGTAGTAGCTATATCAGGGCTGGTCGACTTGAAACCACAAGAATGACTCCAGTCATGACTGGAGTGAGTGTGTGTGTGTGTGTGTGTGTGTGTGTGTGTGTTGGGAATTTGTACACTATCAATAAATATACAGTTAATTAAAAATTTCTCAATGTTCTAATTTCCTCAATATAACTGCATATGGCTTCAAAATTCTCCAAAGAAGTGTTCAAATTTCAAAATTTTCCCGGAGGGGGTGGCCTTACAGCGCCCCCCGGAACTCCCAGATGTTTAGGCTCGCTTCACTCGCCACCCCACCCTCTTGGGTAGTTATAATGAGGGGGACCTTCACAAAGAGGCTGGCCATGGGCCTCCACAGGTCTAAATCCGGCACTGGCTATATGCACATTATTTTAAAATGCTATGAATACCTCAGCCATTTTGCAAGCAATAAAATACTTCTTGATGTTGATGTTTTGACAAAATCGTTTTTACCAGTGGCTCACACACAATTAATGAAGCCTGGGTACCACACAACCACTATGATCTGGTTTACAGCCTAAGTAAAACTAATATAGTACCAGTATAATCACAACACACCCTGTAACATTAAACAAACCCATTCTCTATCACACCCCAATTTATCTTAGACATTTTGGTTGTGATCAAATTGTCAAAGCTACCCAAATCAAATATACTATCGGCATAAAAGGGGTAAAAACATACACCATACACACTGCCCCTTGCCCTTGCCAAATTTGGTAGTGTTCTGAGTTTCAGGAATAAATTTCTCCTGCTCAGAAAGATGTCCCATTCATTAAAGATCTGAAGTAATTCACAGCAAGGTGGTAAGGTGTTGTGAAGAGAGCCACAGAAAACTCAAGTAACCACCAACAGATGTGAATAACATTAACCATAAAAATTAGGCACCTCACACTTAGACCCAACACCAAACCTAACAAATTCTCCCTTAATTTAGGTACCCACAGTACCTTAAAAATTCAAACATAGAACTTGAAAACTGAGAACAGGGCATGACACCAAGACTCCACACTCTCTTTAACTATACTATATATCAAAGATGGAAGCTGAATATAATACAAACCAAGCTGCTACAAGGGGGGAAATGGAGCCACCAGAATAAAGATCTCTTTATACTGCCCCAGCTTCAAGCTTACTTGATGGATTCAGGTGAAATGAGGATGCAAATAAATCTGATGCCAGCTACTGTATTCCAAACCATCAACTCATTCTGAGTCACCAGCAGAATAAACAATAAACAGATTGGGAGTTAGCAATTATTTTAAGTAAATCCATTACAGTATTTGAAAGATTACTGATCCACCATCAATATAAATTGCATCACTCCATTATTTAACAATGATTGCTCCAGTAATGTACACAGTGATAGGAATCATGAAAGCTTTTACTCAAAAGACCACCACTGCCTATGAAATTTTATATAATGAAAGGGACTATAGGAACCTTGGTTTCTTATACTGTACAACAAATCCCTGCAGATGTGTTGTCCATAAAAAACAAGATGGACAGGACTAGGCCAAGCAGAGCGTATACACATGCTACCAGTCAAGAAAACCTCCACTGACTGCAATAAAAGTTGATGGGCCACTAAGTAAACAAAATAAAAATGATGTCTAAAAGACAAACTGTGGCCTCCAATCAATCATTATTGAGTAATGGTTGTCATGGAGGGATTGTGAGACTTTCAGATTGTCACCAGTCATATACCACATTGAGATTTACTGGCCAAACCCTACAAGCTTTGGGATGCATACAGTATTTGCATATTCATTGGTCACTCCAATTAGCATTATATCATAATATTAAAAAAAAAAAAAGAATCTTTAAATCCCTGTTCAAGTGGAGGTAGCAGCAATTCAGCCTATACAATGTTCCACAAGACAATCTCCCACATTGTCACTCACAACACCTTATGCTGCCTTGTTAGCTAAAAGAGCACAAACTACCAGTACCATTTTGAAATTAAGTTTCATGTACAGTAATATAAAATATCCTATTAATGAAATTTAAGAAATTAGTTAACTAGTATGGTGGAGAGTGATATATTAAAAAAAAAACATTAATCCGTTCCAACATACTGTGGCAAGAACCAATAACTCACAGGAGCTAGAGTTGCCAGGGGTGACAATATAATGCAAACCTAAACATGGAGAGCACTAACCTTGTTAACATATCATGAAATTCCATAATATCCTACCAGAGTTAGCTCATTACCGTAATGCAAGCAATAGCTGTTGATTTACTCTCTCTCTCTCACATACAAACACGCACTATATCAACACCCCTCACTTGGTGTCGTGTCCCCTCCCCCAGTTTTAAAACACAACTCCATTTTTCCTGATGATTAAGGTCCACCAGTGCTGGACTGTACTGCAAGAAATACTGAGACACATTACAGCAAGAGTGGGGCTTTACAGTATGAGAATGTTATGAAGTTGATACAGTGATACTGAAATTATTCTAAATTTATGCCACGCTGAACGAATATACGCAAGTAGCTTAGAATATCGATTCATTGAAATTCCGAGAAAATTCCAAAAAAATTTCATTGTCAGTATTAAGATGAAGTTACATTCTAAAATCTTACAAACTACCAATATTTGGTGTCTACAGTACTTATGGAGGTGAAATAACCGGCATACAATCACATTGTGGGACAGAAGAATCTCATGTGAAACATGTAAAATTACATACAGTATTAGAATTGTCAATTAATTATAATAATAAAAAATTGTCATCTTCTACTGTACTTGTCTTTTTATTAGTACTTCTCCTTCTCCTGATTTATCTAAGAGGCTGGTTATCCTGCAACAGACTGAGGCCATAACTCGTTTGTATTTTTATAAATAAAACTCTTAACCTACCCACAGTAGATTTCTTTGTCTCAAGTTATAAATATTGTTTTTGAGCCTTTGTTGTTAAATTACATATACAGTACACCCTACCTAAAACCCCAACTATGTGAAGACAGAAAGAGGGTTAACTTGCACTTGCTTTTGATAGTCAATGATTGGATTCACCCTCTAAAATAACTGAAATACTCCTTTTGCTGTACAAGGTGGTGTCTCTTACCTTTATTCCACAGATGACAATATTTTATGAAACACTATTATATATATATAATCCGATGAAATGTTCCATGTGTGTGTGTGTGTGAAAAACACCTTACAAAAGGAGTCAAAACTAAACATGAGCATCAGTTAAACTCCAATTATAACATAGTTAATACAGGATATAAACTGGCAATACTATACATTCTGATGTAAAAATAAAATAAGAACAATTAATTTTCTTTACAGACTGTATAGGCAACATTACATAACATCACATTCTGCTTACTTTTGGTTCTCATGCACCTATTCTCCTGTTGTTTCTTCAACAGGATGGAAATCCAATGGGGTTTCTAACAGCTCCAGTGGAGAATCTGCACACACCACTGTAAAAATCTAAGTTTTATTTTACAGCACATAACATTTACCTTGACCTATCATAATACTTGAAAAAAATCTTAGGCATTTACTGATAAATGTAGTGGGTGTTACCTACCCCAATATTAGGGGCAGCTGTCCTTTAAATTAAAATCTGGCCTAGAATCACTAAACTGTCTAATAAACAAAACCTCTATTCCTTACAAAAAAATTATGAAATAACTTCACCCACTCCTTCATTATGTCCTTCATCTCCATTGGAGGTGGATGTGGATGCCAACACCAGAGTTTTAATGTACACACTACAGTACAGCACTTCAAAGAAGCAAGTTAATTGTTAAGCACTGTGCTACCTGTTATATTCAGTCCCAAGTAATTACGACAGGTAGAAAATGGCCCATTGAGTATTTTCACAAGCTAATGGGCCACAAAGTTTTAACAACTATAAAATTTAATGTTACCAATTATAAATCACAAAAGCAGCAAAACTTAACCCTTTTATGAGCAAGTACTTGTACATATATTCACCTGATTCATTTCTCAAAAAATAAAGTGCATATATTGTATAAACGATTTACTGTACTTTTCGAAGCAATTCATTGGAGGATTTGAATGGTACTGTACAAGCAATACCTGTGCCATAGACACCTGGAGACAGTACCACTCCTTCGGTCCACACATATGGTCACACACTCCTTCACCCACCAGGAGGCTGTGTAGTCATCAGTAAACATTGAAACACTTTTATAGTGACAACAATAAGGATGATTCATCATCATCCTCCTCATCACTGTTTCAGGACAGTTTTTCACACTTACATAGATTAACCGTGTTACCTAGTGGCATGGTGTAGTGGTTGTCAGAAGGCAAATGTGAAGCAAGTTTTATGACTGGATGCTTTTCCAATCATCAACCTACTCATTGAACAGCCCGCATCTAGATTAAATTCTGAGTGTTGCACCAAAACTATGTTACCCATTCTGGTGAGCACAGTCAATACTGTACATACATTTGCACTCATGAAAGGGTTAATTACAATGATACTTTAAATGATATATCCAGTATATATATACATTTTTTTTAATTACCCTCTCATGGAGAGGTACATAATGCTTTTCTTGAAGAAAAGCATTACTTGCTGAACATACTGCCATAAGAAGATAAACATTGTGACCCTGAACCAATTTTTTACAAGACTGTTCCAATAATAGATCCTTATAAACAAAATATTTAGACATGATACAATGCTGGGGACACCATTCTTTTATTTATATATATATATATATATATATATATATATATATATATATATATATATATATATATGTGTGTGTGTAAGAAATGGAGATACCGGAGCCAATAAAATCAATTGTAATAAAGTAAAAAAAAAAAAAATTATCCAAATAATCCTAAATATTTTACATAAAAGTTTTGTTAAATAAATAAATTTAAAAAACTAAAAATCTAAACGATACGGGTGTGAACAGTCGGTGTGTCACAGCCAAGACAGTGGAATTTTCCACCCTGCACTGGAGAAAAGTTTTCCCCGAGTCAAGCCACACATCACACACAGAGCTGTATTTATTTACACAAACACCACTGTACACGTACAATATATTGTTAATACTGTAAACAAAATAATGTAACTACTACTATACTGTACTTACCAGTAGGTGATGTCATCTTGAGTTTAGAGTAGGTAGTCACTGTTCATTCTGCTGCATTTAATACATAACTGTAATCATGTCTTAACACCTGCGATGGAGGTGGGGTGGGGGACTAGTGGGTCACATTACTGACCTGACCTGATGCAATGTCAGGTCACCCATTGTCGGGGTGGGGGATTAGTGAGTCTCATGACCTGAAGATGTCTTGAATAAAGACAAAAGCCAAAGTGCTCCAGTGTTTCCCACTTACTGAATGTACAGTACAGTATACGTAACTGAGAATTTTTTACGTTCTTAACACTGTTTAAACACTGTACAGTATTCTTGGCCGATTGTGTCCTGGTACAGTAATGTACAGTTCTCCACAACACAAATTGTAAACAAAAACAATAGCTAGCGAGGATACAACCTTCTACAATGGCAATAGAATATGAACTAAATGATCCAGGCAGCTAAGCCACCCACTCGCCTGGCACATAGGGAAGTTCTGGAACATTTATTCCCAGGCCCAGAACGGAAAGGTTTGAAGAGATTTCCTCAGAACCTTCTCAGAAATGGTTTTCGGAAAACGCGGCCGATTTTCATCCTCGGAAACTCCTTCGCAGACCAGGAATGGAGAAATTTCCTGAAAATTTTCAAGGTCACTTTCGATTCTGGGGGGAGAGTTCCAGGGATTGGGGATTCTGGCCAATGGGGAGATTACTGCATAAATTTTGTCAGTGATTTCTATAAGTGTAAATGCTGACTTAACTACAGCTGCCAATATTCCTACTTATGGCAGAAGCAAAAAAATTTGTTCACATGAAAAGAGGTGAAATACAACAGGTATATTCTAACATAATGCAAGTCTTCAATGAGCAGGATATAACAGCAGGTGAGGTAACTGTACTTCCTCTGGATAGGTCTGCTACCAATCGCCTGGTAACAAATATAAACATTACGTGCATCAGTGCCTAAGCTCACACAATTTAGGACTAACTTTATATGAAGGGTGTACCAATTTTTATCACAGAATATATACTATACATGTATATTTAAGTGTCATTATCAACCAAATAAGATAATGGATTAATAATCAGAATATTTAACATGTCTAATCTGTACTGTATTAGGATAGGCAGCACCCACTCTTTTATGTTTTCTGGACTTAGATAAGTAAAATCCTACAAGGCTGACAAAATATTTTCAACATTACCTTCAGTAGACAACTAACTGTAACCTTATGTGCAACTAGTCCTAACTTAAATTCAGAAAAAATGTAATCCACACATAATATAAGTACTGTACTATTGCTATGTTACAAATTTTGTTCTGAACACTGTACTGCATTATCAGAACCATTCATTTTGGTGCTCTTCCTTTCCGGCTTTACACTGCAACTATTAATGACTTCCTGCATAGTCAACTGACAGCACATCAGAAATAATGGTAATTTTACATACAGTATCATCTATTCTTTCACCCTTATCATCTATTCTTTAACCAAGTAATACGGTACTTGGTAAAATGATACATTTACACCATCACCTGAACAATTTCCTGCACAACACAAATTATGAGCATCATTCATCATGAATATTAAATAAAGCAGAGAAAATACAAACATACTTTATGTCATCACTCACATCCACTCACACTCGCAAGATTTCAAGACACTTGTTGTAGCAGATGGCGATCCAGTCTGGTTGTGTTGCCCCCCACTGGATCTGGTTTATTTCTCCTTCGGCAGCAGTGTATGCTAATATTGGATCTTCAATTGCTCTGGGCATCTGCTGAACATCCCATATTAACGCCTGATGATCATCACCTAAAATGGAGGATTCACACCTTTTAGCATCCTAAAGGACACAGTAACTTGTTTGACCTCAACCTCTCTACCATCTTATTGCCATACTTGTTCTTATCTAAAATAAAAGTCCATATACTGTATACACATATACATACTTGTATATTTGTGTGTGTGAAATTAACTTCAACCACTACATGGAGTCTTTTGTGCACCCAGGCCCTTCTCCCACTCTCTTCCACCACCACCAGTGCTCTTCCTTCCCACTTATCAATATGTAAAATTTGCAGTAATTGTCACCTCACCCAAAACAACACCTTACATTTTCTTATTTCAAATGGAATTCAAAACTGAAGCAAACAGAGGAATAAAAACACATGGAATGCAATGAACACAAAGAACAAATGTGTGACACAAGTGTAAAATCTTTACACCACAAAAAGATCTATAGCTTCATGATTAGCTGTCAAAAACAATGTGCACTGTGATTGGCTGTTTGGTTAGTGATGTCACAGCAGCCTTACAGTAGGATCACATAAGGATCAAAGTACTGTATGTACTTTGATTCTGCTTATATATGCACACCTCTATGGCTGGGTTACACACTGATCAAAATACTGTACAATTAAAACTTCTGCTTGTGTCGTAAGGCAGTCTTACTGGAGGAGTAATTTATAAGACAAAACCCATCTCAAGCCCCTTGCTGTGATGTTCTTTTTGTCAATTTAGGATAAAATGCTCATGAACTTTAAAATTTGGCCCTATATTGCCTATTCATGGACTTGCAATTTCATCAACTTCAAAATCAAACTTGCAGTATGTTACTGTCCATGTATAACAGCTCCACTGTGCTTGGATTTTCCTCAATAACTAAGTTTACCCATTAGCAAGCAAGAATTTAGAAATGAAATCTGATGTCACTGTTGAACTTCAGTTTCCAAAGCTTTTTTTTTCCATGACCACAACCTTTACAACACTTACCTGCAGTGCATATGTGAACAGATGAATGTGGAGCCCATGCAATGCCATTTACACATGCTCGATGGTTGTTCAGTCTAGCAACAGGTGTGCAAGGAACTCGTACATCCAAAATGATCACCTGCAATGGATTGAGATATTTAGGCAGAGCAAAGACAACTACTTAGTTCTGGTTCACCAACCAAGTCTTACTTCAACTCTATGACCCAATAATTATAGAAGCCAAAGCAAAGAAATTCCTTTTTTTTTATTATTAAACTTTATCAAAATACAAAACAGTAAAAATTAAATAAGACTTGAAGTGGAAAGCATTGAAAGTTGATCCCCAAAACATTAAAAAATTTCTTCACCTTTTATTCTTCCTTCTAAATCTTTGATAAGCTATATACTGTTCCTCTCTGAAGACTGACATGTCTTGAAGTTTCAGCTGCTGATCTTCAGTGAATATGAGAGCTAATAACTCCAAGAGATACTAATTATTCCCTACCCTTTTAAGAGGTTATTGGAAAACACACCAATGAAAATGAAAAATCTCTGCTTTGAGGCAAGCAAGCAGTAACAAAGCAGTCCAAGAACAACAGAAAGCTACTGACTACTTTGTTTCTGAAAGAAAACATTATTGTAAATTGGCCAGAACCCCCACAGAGCAATCAACTGCAATGAGTGACAAACTTTGTTTAACCGTACATATAGAGTAAGTATTTGATTTCAAGAAGAGCGCAACTGTAACTGGTCTAATAGTTCCTAAAACTTCAAATGTGGTTCTTCTCTACTACCAGATAATCAGCTATGGAAAGCTGAAGACACCTTCAGACAAACTGCAGGGACATTACTGAAATGTGCTCGTACTGCCACCATCTATAACAGAGGGGTCTGTGATATGCTCATGGTGAGGGTAAACTGGAACAAGACAGTCTAGACCTTTCACAATAATTAAGCTTTAGTGCCAAATTTGTCAATCATGTGAAAATGAAGATTTAAAAAATGTTTCCCAGAAGCATTGTGGTAATGTGAGAGGAAAGAAAGGAAAAAAAAAAAAAAAAGATTCAGCACACAACACTAACACTGGGTCTTGCCTGATCTCTCATGCAGTATGTTTTTTTGTCTATTGACCCACCTTATATTACTGGTAGCTATATTAATATCACAATTGTTCTGTTCCTATATTTTACCCAGTAGTCATTTCCTATTATCAAGCAGGAAGGCCCATGTAGAATTACCACTACTTCTATTTTTTTTACATTCTCTGCTATTTTAAGCAGGGCAAATATAGTATGGTTAGAAGCCCAAATCACGGCCACATTGGAGGAGAAAGAAAGAGGTCAACCCACCTGTCTCAGCCACATAACTTAAACTTGAAGGTGAATGAGTCTGGTCTAAAGACGAAGCCAGTGTCAAGAGCTTAGACCCAAGAAGATATATTTAGGGAAATACCTAAGTTTAGCAAAGATGAAAATTAATTTAAGCTTTGTTTTGTCTACATATTTTTTCTGTTATAATAAAAAATTTCCCTACCAACCATCTACCCCCCCCCCCCCAGTTGAAAGCTTAAACAGATGATAATCATGGGCAACTTCTATTTACAACATAGTGATCAGATTGCAACAATTTCTGTCTATATCCACATGAGACATACTTAAGCTGGGTAACAAGTGCAAAATCTTGAGAGAAATTTTCAGCACTTAAAATTTTCCTCATTGATAAACTAAACACCTATTGTCAAACTCGAATTTTGCAAAACCAGCATGATGGTAAGACTGAAGGAAGACCTAAACACAGGATGCCTCTTAAAATTTATCAGATCACAAAAATAAAAACTGTCGCAAATGATCTTTTTCCTCACATCAAGTACGGTATAAAGTAAATAACAGACAAATTACCTCACATGCATCCATGGCCACAGTTGAGAGGTAATTGGGGTCTTGTTTATTCCATGCTAGTCGCAAAAGAGGTGTGTGTGCAGGATCTTCATATATGATAGTAGAGTGTTCCAGGTGCCGCAGGTCAAACATTCTTACTGAACCATCAGCACCTACAGATAGACCACACATTAGCCTTGTTATTATAAATGTACTGTAATTATTATAACTATACCAAGGTACAAAGCAATGTCATTCTCCTCTGTTCTTGGTTTCCTCTCACATTCAATCTTCAATACAGATTACTGACTAACTAGATATAATACTGTACCTACTTACTGGTATGTCACTGTAAATACAGTAATTATATTTGGTTCATTCAAAAACACTCATTGTTTCCATGTTCTGCAATAAACAGAAACATTATACAGTAATAATATAGGACAACTTACCAACAGAAGCAAACATATCTCTACCCCCTCCAGCTCTTGAAAATGCAATGTCGAATACTTCTTTGTCGTGAGCAATAAGTTGTGTTTTAACATGACCAGAGACTACATTAACTCTACCCAACATCTGTCCAGTCTCCAGACCCCAGATGGTACACGTTGTGTCGATTGATGATGTACCAATGAGATTTGGCTCTACTTCATTCCAATCAAAGGAAGTTAGAGGAGCACAAAAATCTGAATTTTTGTTCTGAAACACGAAAATACAAATAATAGTCAATAAATATAAAAGCAAAGTAGAGTACTGTACACAGTTCATCTATGAGATGTTAGTCATGTGTAAGCACCAATATACTGAACCATTAAAGTAATCAATAGAGAATACAATAACTCTTATCATGACAAGTACCAACCACCTTAAGTTATGCTCAAGGCACACATTTTCAAAAGCAATTAAATTATTTTAAATACATAATCTGCCATGGAAAGTTGATAAAACCAAATATTATTACACTGTATCAAATAATTATTTTCACTTAAGGAAATGTAAAAAATTAATTATTAGTAATACAGGTGGACATGTTTATAACTAACAACTTCAATAACTTACATTATTGAGCAGGCATGCCATTCTTGTGTCCCCATCAGCCCCTTGTTGCCAAACTCTCAAATAGTCACCACTGGTAGCCAGAAGATCCGGATATATACCTTTCTGTTAAGTAAAATCAAAATTGCAATCATGAAAGTGTTTAAATAACTATGCTTCTCCATGATGAACATGTAGTAATATGCCATTTTCCAATATCCATCAGTGTGGTTCAGACTGCCTCTGTCCTTACTCAACTCCATATCTGTCCTACAAACAATCTTCCACTTATGCAAGACAAATTCATGATTTCCACAATTTATATTTTCCCATTTACTAAGGCCTCATTAACATACGACCAAATATTCTTATCCATTTTCTCCAACCATCATATCAGTAATACTTACACTATCTGGAATCCACATTATTTTTGTAGTTGGGTACGGGTGATCAAAAGTAGAGCGCACTACAAACTCTGAAGTGTCCTCATCCAGTTGAACAATTTGAACCTTGTTATTGTACTCTTCCACAAAACTTCCAACTGCCAGTCTGAACATCAAATGAGACAGAAACATATATATACAGTAATGTATATGTACATATATATACAGTTCTCAGTTGTATAGGTCTGTACATAAAACAATCCATCTTTGTGTACAGTTGTTAGTGCATTTTGTGAGATGTAGCAATTCTAAGTTTATTTACACTATTAAAACTCCTGGATTGTTCCTAAGGAACCTCACAATAGTAGCCAGACTAAGGATACTAACAAAGTATTCTACACATCTCACAAAATGCACCAGCCACAGTACTGAGTGTAACTGCAGGTGACTACGTAACCCAAGATTTTTTGGAAAAAGAAAATCCAACACAATAAAAGATATCGTTAGATTTAAGGTACTGATCGAACTGTACATGTAAAATTATAATCAAACTTTCCATTTGATCATGTAAAAAAAAACAAAAAACAAAAACAAGATCATTTCCAGCCTCCATTTCTATAAAGTAATACTGTACTGTACTTCCAATACTGTATATACAACCCACTAATTTCTTTCTACAAAAGTTACTTCTGTCATCCTGTGTGGGATGGCACCACCAATTTCTGTACAGTATTATTCAATATAATCTGCAATCAATCATCTCATTAACAACCAGTCCTACACTTACTCCTGACCTCCTGTACATGTCACATCAAACTGAATATCTAATCAGCTATACCGTATATGCAGTATTGAATATCCCTAGTGCCATAATAACTCAATATTTCAATATCTCAAGTTAACAGAAAATGAAAGGATAAAAACCACTAAACAATGTCCCCAAACAACTTTTACTAAATACACACCTCTTCTTCATCACAGTACTGTACAGTATATCACCTTATCCAATGTTCCTGGGTAACTATTTTTACTGTAATATACACAAACATCTTGAAACTTGAATTGTAGTTTATTCTTACGTACCTGAACCTTTTGTCAGGACGCACAGACCAATTCATGCTGTAAAGAGTCCATGGCGCTGAATATTTGTATATCTCCTTCCTTTTTGGGGGTGGATGTACTGACATTTTCCTCCGAAGATTTTACCACAATTCTGTGAACTATAGAGAAAATGTGAAGTAATATGGATGTTACTTCCATGAATAATAATAAAAAATGTACTGTACACTTTACTTGCTCTCATTTCTCTTTTCAGTCACCCTTTTACTCTCACTAATTATCTTTACAAAGTTGATAGTAGTTATAAAAAGATTTACATTTCCCTCAGCACCAAAGCCATGCTAGTTTATAACCAACAGTGGAAGAATTTTGGAATGTGATTTTGCTTATTAAATGTATTACAGTATTAAGGAATATCAAAACTTTACTACAGGACTGTATTGCCACAAAAAGTTCTTATAGTTATCAATATCCCCTCCAAATCAGATCCAATAACTGTTCATTTATTTCTAGTTTGCAGAAGGGTCCACTCTCATTAACAAGAATTTTTGCACGAAATTTTGCCAAAATTTATATAAAGTCCTCGCTTAATGTCGGGGTTACGCTCCTAAAAATGCGACGTTATATGAAACAATGTTAAGCGGAACAATTTTCCCCACAAGAAATAGATAAAATATGGGAGTTAAGTTCCTGAGCCTCCCTTTATCTCATGAAATACATTACATATAAAGAAAATCATTGCCATTTCTGTAGAAAATAATTCCTAAATATACAACTACTAAGTTTGTATTGGTACTCACGGAGATGGTAGAGCGAGTGTGTGGTGGGTAGTGAGGCAGAGGAGGTGGATGGTAAGAGGGGAGGAGTATGGCGGGAGCGGAGGAGGAGGGCAGTGAATCGCCTAGACTCTGTGGCTGCCGAGAGAGCATAGCACGGCCAGATGAGAGAAGGTGATACACCGTAAAAAGTAGTCCGTGACGATGCAATACAACGTTGTACCGAGTCATCGGGACATTAAACGAATTTTGGGTATCCAAAGATTAGCGACGTAGTATCGAAACAACGTTAGGCACCTGGACTCTTGTTCCTTACTATTACCGTTATCTCCTATTCAAAAGTTTCTAAAGTTCCTGGTTAACCTGCGATATTGTTCCAGAGTATTACAATTAATATTCTAGGATATGAGATTTGTTAATTCCATGTTACCCAATATTTTTCTTCATTATAAAAAGCAGAAAGAACTCATAGGGGTAAATATTCGTTTAATGGATGTGGCTCCTTTCTGTTATGGGAATAGGGTTATTTGGAGGGTGTGTATTGAGGTGTGTTTTATTCAAATCTGACCTTGATTTTTTGGGCAGAGGAATAAATTTAGAACAAATCCAATATTTTATTTATTTTGTTATTTTATTTATAATTTTTTTTTTTGGGGGGGGGGAGTGGGATCTATTCATTTGCACAAGAAATAAAGGTTAGATTTTAATAAAACACGCCAAAATACAAAAAACTCTTCTTAAAACAATTTCACTTCCAAATCACTGTTGAAACCTAACCTAACTAAATACGAAAATGTTGTCACAGCCAGTAAACTAATATTAACCCACAGAGGCAATGTTACCCATGAAATTTAAATTTTATCGTAAATAAGCACAGAAAATTCCAACATTTACTCAGCTATCCTGTCACATGTACAAACACAGATATAGAGTGTTAAGCCTGGAATTCTATTACCTATAAGAGCCAGCAGCCACGAGCTTCTCTTATACTATGGGAGTTGGTGAGGAGACCCCAGTGTGTACCTGACATGAGGCTCCACCGTAATACTTCAATACTACTTGTCAATCCTCTGTAAACATGATGACTTAATATTGTATAGTATAAAGAGGTACAGAATCGATTACTATATCGTGGTATATGGAAGTAATAACTATTTTAAGCTAATTACAAGCGTTCCGTTTTCAACTTGCCGCTACTTAGCATTTGACATTTTAGCCGAAAAATATGAGCGTTACGTCCCTCATATCTACTTCATTTAAACCTAGACTTCAAAATTAAATACCATTTCGTTTCTCTGACAATAGAAGTATATCAAACCTTTATACGGCTCCAAAATATATTCAAAATAAGTCAGCTTCCCCCTGTGTTACAACCGCGCCGCTGAAGCAATGGCGGGCGACTCGCTCTTGTTTATAGCAGACAGGTCAACCAACATTATTATTTTCAAACATGGATTACGGCGTCAATTATTACATATATTTTGTAATATATTTAATACATAATTTTTTTAATATTTATAAACAAAATAAGTCGATTTAATCCCGGAAATCTTACAAATTACTTATCAGAATTTCCGGGAGGGTTGGCCGCATGACAAGGGTGATGCTGCGCTTTGCCTTTATCTCTATTACAAGCAACTTCTTCTTTTCTGCTACAACGTGTTTAACATCTATATTTCTCTTCACGACATCAACCATATGTTTTCCTTTGAAATTTCTGGATAATTCTACAGATTACATTAAAAACTGAATTATGTCAAAAGTTTTTACAGTATACGCTAGGAACTCTCTTTGATCATTACAATATTCAGGAGCTGCTTCACCTATCTCGCAACACTTGATATTCAAAATTTCCATCCTAATACTTCAATTTAATTATTAAATTTTCAAATAAATGTAATAAAAAATACACTACTTTAAATAAGAGGCATTAAGGCAAGTCATGGAGATTATTATTCGGGTTAATAAAGAGGGTAGTGTAGTGTCCTGTGTTTCCCGACCCGCCCGGCCTGTGAGAGTTTATTTACTACTGTATGTCAAAGTCAAGATGAAGGTAAAAGTTAAATATTCTCCCACACAGAAGTTTGTATTAAATATAGAAGAACAGACTCTTGGGGTCTTGAAAGATGAAATTAAGAAGTTTGTTGAAAACACTTACAATCAACCTGTCAAGTAAGTGCAATAGAGTGAACTCCAGTGTAATATTTTGACGTCATGTGATTATTCCACTTATTAATCCAGTACTTTACACTGAAACGAACCAGAATGAATTATTTACTGAAAACAGAGATAGACGTGTGTTGTAGGCTCACACTGCATAACTGTGTACTATAATTCACAGAATTTTCAGTAAAATTTTGGGTAAAGGTGGAGGAGACAACACCAGGACTATAGACTATGGAATTACACCAAATTTTCAGATGTTATTTGAAGGAGACTGAGTAATAAAATCAAAGCAACAATATTGTAGTAATTTTTCTTTCTTTTTTCCTTTTTGACCTATCCTTCAATCATAAATTACTTCTTAGTGTACAGGGCATGAAAGAAGAGTGGAATAACAGGATAAAAACACTGTGGACACTGATCATATGGCACTAATTTCACGTCTGTACATTCTTTGTCAGTGAAAAGCTACAATATTTACAGTAATTATGGCACCGTCAGATCTGCCTTGACGACCCTGTTTCGGTTCACATCGTCTGTAATACAAGAGTGTCTGTGGCCTTTGTTACATGAAGATATGAACGATCTCCTTGGGCGTGTTTATATTGAATAGAATTCTTTAATTTTTTTCAAAATGTTTGGATGATACTGTAATAATAAAAAATCAAAATAACGATGCACAGATTAGAAAGCTAGGTAGATTATGTCAGGTTCTAATACGTTCTGTGCATTTCTGCTTCCATTTTCGTATTCAATTCAGTATTATGCAAATAGTATCTCCAGAAATTTTGGTTCAATTCCATAAGTTATTTCTGGTGCTGCCTCCTCCATCTTTTATCAACTTTTGGGATTAGTCCTTATACACTAATAAATCATCCTCCAAAGCCTTCCTCCTGGTACAGTACTCCAGTTTCCTCCTATACTAACAGAACAACTGCTTGAATGGCTAGTAAGCTGATAAGTGATGAAATGATAAATAAAAACGGTATCACACGTTAACCAGTAACGCTAATGTATGCACTTACGACAAAAATTTCTCAAACGCTCTAAGGGTCATACAATATGACAAAATAAACAAGAAACCTAAACGTTGCTGTGAGATTGTGAGATGGAGTATCAACGTACGATATGTTTTCCCACGTGTGGAGGCGGGAGTTTGTCTGTGGCAGCGCCGGGTTGCCAATCACTGTCTGATGCTGCAAAAATAAATTCTCCAAAGAACCTGGTCTATTATTCAAACTTCTCACAGTTGCTCTCTGAGAAAGTTTTATTACTAAATTAAATTACTTCTTTTCACCTTTAAATACTCGACTATAAAGACGAGCAACATATTATGAAATATTGAGTCAATTTGCAATCAGGCATACCAAACCATTCTGAGTAGACACGAACCATAATGCTCATTCTGTACTTTCCCCGAGATAAATGTGCAGTATATATCAGGTGCCACTAAAAGAACTCAGGTTCTCAGTTGGCTCAGCCATGTAAATATTGTTAATATTATCCACTCCGTGTCTATATTTTTCTGGCTAAATAAACTGTTTTGACATCAATATCAACTGCAGCACCCTTGCACATAGTTGAGGATTTATTCCTTAGACAATAAAAGCTTTTTTTTTACCTTACGGTATTTATCTTGTGGCCACCCACTAGAGGTGGCCTTGCCAAGGGAAGAAAGTCCATGGCTTGTGTAGGATCCCTCCATTGTTCTTAATAGTTTTGTATAGAGCTATTTTGAAGCCCAGTACTGTACTGTTTGTGACTCCACAGCTTGGGCTGGTAGACCATTCCTTTGGTCCTTGTGAAAATGACAAAAAGTGTATGAGGAATATATTTTGAGTAATATCAGTTTTACAATTACTACATATTTACATCTGGGAGGCAAAGGCAAAAAGCTTCCCGTGTGTGATATGTTGGTTTCTTGTTTTGGGGTTTCTTGTAAAGTGGCTCCTTCCCACAAGTCTGACATCTGAATTACAGTATTACCAAAGTGATATTATGGAAAATGTGAATTATTTTTTTACTTTTAAGCTTTTATCTCCTGGGTGAAATTTGCTCAAGTTGGTGTTAAGTGTCACCCCAGTAACTGTTACAAAAAAATGGTAATAGTCAAGGGTATGGGTTCTCCCTAACTACTATACCAACTCTAAGAAATATCACCATAGAAGGTAAAGGCTTTCTTACCTCATGGAAAGGCCAAAAAGTACATGAGGGGAGGTTATTGATACCTCATGGAAAGGCCAAAAAGTGCATGGGGGGTTATTGAAGGAGTTTTTATGATTAAAATGGATAAATGAATTTTCTGGGTAATTGGTGTCAGAATACCATGATCTTTACTGTAAAAAATGAATATCATAAACTAAAAGCTTACATTAATGTATCTAATTAACCATATTTACTTTTCAGGGAACCCTTAACAGTCAGTCTGAATGGTTCAGATCCACTCACTGGCCCAGAAGATGCTACATTGCAAAGTTTGGGTATTGTTCCTGGTGATATGCTGATAGTACTTCCACCATCATCAGTCACAGACAGGGCAAAATCATCACCACAAAAGACAGTTGCATCTTCACAGGCAAGTGCTTCATCCCAAGCAGAAGTTAAGGCCTCTACTTCAACCTCCCCAAATAAAGATGTCAAAGAAAAGAAGACTGATTTTAACACACAAGACACCCATAGTGACCCAAAAGTAAGTAAGAAAAGAGATCCCTCTGAAAGTCCAGTTGAACAGCCACCAGCAAACTTGGAAATATTATTTAATGAATATACTCCTGCAACAGCAAGTCAAGCCCTAAATCTTTTGGTTCATCACACCATATTAGAATCTGGCTTTCATCTGAAGAACTCTTCAGGACCACCAGTTGGTTGGAAGGAAATGGTTGCAACATTCCATTACAGTCACAACTCCTTTCCTAACTTTAAATGCACTCTAGTTCTAGTTACGATGGGAGAGGTGAAGCAGGTCTTAGCTAGTTTCCCTCAACAAGAAAGTGAAATCAGTGTTCGCTTGATGATTGGAGAATATTTCAAAGACACCTCTAGCAGCCCAGTAACAGCAGATAGTCTGGTTCATGTTGCTCAATTAACTCGTACTCTACGAGATCGCTTGCTTCATCCATTGCAAATTGCTGTTCACCAAGCATTAGGAGTACCAGCCCCGTGGCACTTAGTTGGATTGCCACAAGAGTTACTATTAATGATTGCTGGTATGTTGGACTATCACTCCGTACTCAACTTGCGAGAAACGTGTCGCCGTTTTCACTCAGTCATGGATGATAACAAATTGTGGCAAAATCTCTTCAAGAGAGACTTCAGTAATCTTTATGGTGGTTCAGGTAACTCAAATATTGTGGATTGGAAAGCAAAATACAGGGAAGCAGTGAATCGCCGTAAAGACTGGAAACGAGTGCAAGATGGATTGGAGTATGTAATCCCAGGAGTATTTCCAACTTCACCATTTATGCCGCCTGGGTACCCAGGTGGGCCATATCCTCACTTTCCACAACCTAGAGGTCCAGATCCTTATGCACCTCAGCCCCATCCTCAACCTAACCCATTCTTTGATCCAGATAGCCCATATTTTTCAGGTGAGATTCCAATAGTGCCTGGCACACTCCCTGAAATTCCTGACCCCCTTGGCCCTTTGGGTCCAATTGGTCCACTACGCCCCAGACCAGGTAATCCTTTTCAGCCTCCTTTTATGCCCACCCGACCTAGAGCTCCAAGAGGGCCAAGATTTGATTTCTTTTGAGTTTGCAATTGTATCTGAGTTCAGTTTGTTTCTTAAAAAAATATACTTTACTTTAAAAATTAATGTTGTTAACTGGAGCAAATAGAGAGAAAGACAAAATAGAATGAGGAAGTACAAGATGGCCACAGTGAATTGTCACCCCTGTGGAGCTTTGGATTTATTACCAGTACCTATACAATTATACTTTTGTTGCATATATTTTATCCCATGACATTATACAATTACATTGCATTACATCTATCTTTAAAGATGACATTGCTCATTCGTCCAATCAATCTGTTTGTGCACCACCCTGACCTCTCCACAAGTAGTAATGCTTTTTCGGGTTTCATCAAGGAACACGTGACCCAGAGACATTATAACACCAATAACAAGCTTAAAGATATTATCACATACATATCTTGTAACCCCTAAAATGCTCCTGAAAATGTCAGGCTCTCTCAAGTGATATTGCCTTAATAATTCCATTGGATCCATGACCTACGCAACATTTTTAAAGGTACAGTACATGTAATGTCATGTTATGTAATGGACACAAGTGAAATAAAAGCAAAACATAAATGACAAAGCCTAAGTTACACAGGTTACAAGACATTGTTGTCACCCAGTGTGTTATGCATTGCAGGATCTTTGATATGAGCAGCAGAACCCTAAAGGGATTAATTCAGTGGTAAGAAGTAATGGTAGACCATTCACCCCACGTGTGAATGGTCTTGATTTGGTCCCTGGCTTGAGTAGAGCATTTGGCTTCCTCCTTATACACTAATCCTGGGAATACTAACAGGTGCACCTACTGATAGTGGAGCAGCCCTTCAAAAGACTAGCATCCTGCCAGGGAGGTAGGGTAATCCACTCACTGCAGAATGATGAGTCAGGGGACTTGGCACCTGCCCAGTAACCCTGCAGGAAAACACTTGCAAGAGTGAAAAACAAAAACAAAGTATGGCAGAATATGAGAACATCCTTATTTCCATTGTCTAAGCAAGCTAAGGGTAGACCGACTTCCAAAATAAGCCATAATAGAAGAATCAACACTCATTTTTTAATGGTGTATGAAAATAAAATTCAGACCATTACATATTAATTTATGTTTGGAGTTTACTGGTTGATCCTAAGTTCTTAACATTAGCAAATGGAAGAACTTCTAATCTATGGTCGGACATATCGGTTGTGGAATTATTAGCCAATGTGCATGAAGAACCACTCCCTGTTATATTCAGTCCCTGGGGCAGGAGATGCTGTTTCTTATTGGGAAAGTACCTGGCTACAAAAAATAGTAGAGGGTACTGTACTACACAAAAAAAAAAAAAAAAAAAAAATATATATATATATAATATATATATATAATATATATATATATATATATATATATATATATATATATATATATATTATCTACTGATTATGTGAGAAGGATCCATGTTTCAGTTGTTAGAACTCTGTACCATTGCATGAGAAACAATTTACTTAAGTTGAGGCAGAGCTGGTGTAGTATTATTTTGTTGTGTGCATTTAGGCAGCCCCGTTGTGGGTCGATCCTTCTCATTTGGGGATTGCCCACCCCAAAAATTTTATGAAATGCCATTAAAAATGTTAGGTTTACTTACATGAAGTTAGCAGATTGCATTTTTTTTTATCACACAAACCATATACAATACTGTAGTTCGATTTGAGAAAAAAATTATTACAGTATATTAAAGGCAGTTCATTGTAAGACTTTTTTTTAATAACCCAAATGCCATCAACAGTAACTGAAGATAACTTCAGTGGTGCATCCCACACCAACCTACCTTATCCATGGGAGCCTATAATTCTCCAATGGCAGGTTATACCTGAACTATCCAACTGAATTATCATAAGTGCTGTAAATGGCTCCTCACCTACTGAACCAATGTCAAAACAAAGCTTAAAAACCCATGAAACAGTGGTTACTTTGAGGTCACTAGACTGAAGTCCTGATACAGAAAACTGTACTAGTTATTTCTCATCTATAAATGTGACTCCCAGAATTCACTATTCTATCACAATTAGCTAGATACAGCACTTAGAATGTGTTTCCACTTCTCCTCAACTAGTATGTTTTCTTGGAATTAGGGTATCATATAATTCTTTTTTCCAATATGCAGAATTATTGTAAGTGATGAAAATGCTATTTTAAACCAATTTACCAGTACACATACTTATTTGTATAAGGGAGTAGCGGGAAAGACTCCGGTGTAATCCAACTTAATTATCAGCCAAAAAAGTGTTCAGACTTAAGAGTATTCATAAGTGTATTTTAGAAGACAAGAAATGGTAAATGCAACTCATCATGCCAAGTCATACAGGGCCATATCCAGAGAATGGGGAGGTCACAGTGTTGGACAAAACCCACAATAAACATATGCCAATTCAAGATGCTGATGCTAATATACAGTATTGTTTTAATCACATAATCATTCATATTCCTCAACCTGGTCGCAGTGTTCACAGTTTAGAAATCAAATATATAATCTACTTATAATTTTTTTCTGGGACAATCAAGTTGTTACAGACACTCAATAACCTCCCCTGGGTATGACCCCAGTCATAGCCATTAATCTTCCAGTTACCAAACACCTACAGGGGAGCTCATTGACCTTTAATCATGCCACTAACACAGCTGCTTCAAAGAAATACCTGATTAAAGAGTGAATGATTAACCATCCAACTGAATTTTTACACTCAAGCATACAACCTTTGAGGATTTACTTCCACTATGACTTTGAGTGGTGTCTTTGCAAATGATCACTAGATAGAGAAGCATAGTCATGTCAAGTGATCTCAAAGCAATCAGTCCTTGGGCTTTGTTTCTACACTGGTTCACTGGTCAAGAAGCTTTTCACAGTACTGTACTTACACCAATTCATCTGAACAGTGTAACCTCCCACTGAAGTAGGTCATGCCCCCTGGTCAGGACAAGTTGGTCAAGGAATGCTTCAGTTGAGATAATACTGCTCACTCATCTTCTCTTGGCTATAAAAGTAAATTTAATTTTTCCTTTTTTTTCCATTCTAGTCATTGACCTTATTTTAGTTTTCATAGGCTCACAAAAGCCTATGTTAATGCATGGTACTAGTACAGTATTGCATTATAAACCACCAATCAGAACATCTGTATACAGTACTGTTTACTCTGGAGTGTCATGTGTGGAAAGGAAATACAATTACTGTATTGTATACATAATTTAACTGAAAAATAAAATTACCCATTTTGTCAGTGGAGTTAACACACTGTGCATTACTGGTTCAGTAGTGTACGTATATCATACCTTTTTACACTGATATTGCCAATATTATCATAGCTGAAGAAATATGCATGAATATAGTGTATTGTTAGAATTCTAAAGTACACAATATATAACTACTGTACAGGGGGTATATTTTTTGTATCTTGTAAATCTTAAATGAAAAAATAAAATTTAAAACCATTCAATTTGAAACTGATTGTTTAAATTTTATCATTCCTTCCTCATGATAATAATTCAAAAGTTACAAAAGTATTGTACAGTATATTAAAAGCCCCCATAGGTAAAGTAATCCCTTAAAATAATCTAATAGCTTGCTCTGGTAAATATCATGTTAAATCCAAATTGTGTTTTATTTCTACATAGAAACTATTGTGCATTATACTCTAACTTGGTCCAAAAATTTTCCTTAAATTCTCCCTTCCCAAGGCTGCACTGCCTGCATCCCAGCTCACACTACCTCACTGCCCACAAATAAGCCCCCTACTTGCTATAATACATTTGTATAAAGATGCTCACCACAAAGCCCCTCCTTAACTACCACCAATCATACTTAACCAACACATGACCTCACCTGCTCTAACAACACATTTTTATTTAGTATAAAAATTTATGTCAAATATAAACACAAAGAGGAGGGGTTCCTTGGGGCACAATAATGGTTCTTCCCGCAGTTGTGCCACAACAAGGGTGACTAAATCCTGTACAGTACATTATTACTAAATCCTGTACAGTACATTATTACTAAATCCTGTACAGTACATTATTACTAAATCCTGTACAGTACATTATTATGGTGATCCCTCGGTTAACGAGCGCCTCGGTTAACGAATTACCTTCCATAAGATTCTTAACTTCGGTTAACGAGCATTCCCTCGATTAACGAATTCCTTACGAGCGCCCCTCAACATGTTTTCGCTTGCACACTAGCTGTCGTATTAGTCCGCCAATACAGTAATCGGTTCTAGGGCTTAAATTCCTTACCATTTTAGTAAATATCAAGAAGGTTGTACTATTCAATCATTTTAAAAGTTTTATATTAATTTTTTTAGTCATTTTAACAATTATTGAACATAATTGAAGTACAGGAAACTAGTTTTATGCACGCCAAACAGCCTGTCAACACACCAAACAAGCGTCAGTCTCTGTGTCTTTTCAGTGGAAGTAACATCTTGCTTCAGACTCTCTCCAACATAAATGCTTTTTTTCTGTGTTTTCAGTCAAATTATTGGTCATTTTGAAATTTATTTCACATATTGATGATATATAGCACAGTGCAGTGCTAATTTAAAGAAAATATTCTTTATTTACAGCAATTAAACTTAAAATATAACATGCTGAAATTGTTTTTGAATCCAGCATGGGTCCCAAGAAATCTAGAAAAGCGATTTCAATTCAGATGAAACAGGAAATAATTAGAAAACATGAAGAAGGCATTAGAACAAATGTGCTAAGCAAAGAATATGGCATGTCGACATCAACTGTGTTGACAATTCTTGCACAGAAAGACAAATTCAAGGAAGTGAAAGTGAGAGACAAATCTACCAGAGTGTTCAAAGGTAGATCCCTAATAGCAGAAACAGAGAGGTTACTTCTCATCTGGATTAGGGAAAAACAGATGAAAGGTGATTCAGTTTCTACTGAATTTATTTGTGAAAGAGCCAGGGAAATATATGAACATTTAAAGGTAGATCAACCTGGTTCTTCAGGCACAGACTTTGAAGATTTTAGGGCCAGCAAGGGCTGGTTCGAAAAATTTAAGAAAAGAAGTGACATACAGTATTTAGTGTTGTTAGGCATGGTGAGGCTGCCAGTGCTGATAAGGAAGGTGCAGCAAAGTTTTTAGTGGATACAGAAAATTTTCTTCTACAGCAAGTGTTCAATGTGGACGAAATTGGGCTGTTCTGGAAAAAGATGCCCAAAAGAACATTCATCACCAGAGATGAAGCCTCTTTACCTGGGCATAAACCCATGAAAGACCGCCTCACTCTATTGCTTGGTGCCAATGCTTCAGGGGATTTCCGACTGAAGCCTATGCTTGTCTACCACTCTTGAGAACCCCAGGGTGTTCAAGCAACAAAAAGTGGTAAGAGGACGGCTTGGAGTTTATTGAAAGTCCAACTGTAAGGCATGGGTAGCAAGACAGCTCTTTAATGAATGGGCTGTTGAGGTGTTTTGCCCTTCTGTGAAGAGCTACCTAACCACCAATAAACTCCCTTTAAAGGCTCTCCTCCTTATGGATAATGCCCCTGGTCATGCCCCTCAACTTGCCAGAACTTTGGAGTCTCAATTTGACTTTGTCAAAGTGCTGTTTTTGCCTCCCAACACTACATCAATCATACAGCCAATGTACCAGAATGTGATCAGCAACTTTAAGAAGCTGTACATGAAGAAAATGTTCAGGAGGTGTCATCAGGCAACTTCCACTGATCCTGAACTAACACTGGCACAGTTTTGGAAGACACAGTTTAACATCCTGGAGGCTGTAAAATTGATTGTGTCCTCATGGCAAGAAGTCTCCACTAGATCCCTCAATTCTTCATGGAAAGCACTGTGGCCACCAGTAGTCCATGATTTTGAGGGATTTCAGGATGAAGCAGAGTTGCACCAGGAGATTGTGTCCATTGGTCAGTCATTGGGCCTTGAAGTGGAGGAGGATGATGTAGAAGAGCTTGTGATGTCTCATGAACAGGAACTTACTTCTGAAGACTTGCAGCAACTGGATGAGATGTTAGAGGCTGACAGTATTGAGGAGGAAACGGAAAGTGATGACCATATGTCAACTTCAGAGTTGAAAGATGTTGTTCACCACTGGGAGAAGTTCAGGAAACTAGCTTCAAGGCACCCAGATATGGAAAAATCTGAACTAGCTTTGTCATGTTGAGGACACAGTGGTCTCCTTCTTCAAACATCAGTTAATGATGAAGAGGAGAGATGCCCCACAGACAAAAATTGACAGTTTCTTCAGTAAAAGGCAGCAGGAACAAGATGCTAGCCCTCAGCCTTCCACTTCAAGAAGGAGAGAGGATGTTCATGGTGGAGAATCTGTCAGTCCAGAGGTTCCTGACATTTTCATGGAAGGTGACTCACCTTCCAAGAAGCAGTAAAATGCTTCTCCTCCACCTCCACTTCCTTCTCTTCTCCCTTCTCCTCCTCCACTTCCCACTTCAAATTCACATCAGCATCATCATCCAGGAGCCTTCTACATACACACCTCAAAGTAAAAAGTACTTTACTAACTTTTTTGTTGACTTTAGGCAATTTTCGGTGAGCTGGAACCAATTACCAAAAAACCATTGAAACAATGGTTTCGGTTAATGAATTTTTCGGTTAACGAGCAACCTTCCAACGAATTGTGCTCAACCAAGGGACCACTGTACTGTACAGTATCTATTCTAGAGAATGTAAGGTTTCAGTGTATCTTCAGGCTATACAGTGATTGTTGCCACAAAATGTAGTTTTTAAGTAATCATCATCATTCTATGGACACATAATACAGGGTGTCCATAAATGATTACCCTGATTAAAGCATGGGAGCATACTGTTTTTAGGGTAATCATTTATGGACACCCTGTATATTAAAACACATAATAAATTCGTATCTAAACAATACTAGCAGAATAGCACACAATCTACATAATACTGAATTATAAGGCTTAAACAAGTCACTCACTTGTTACATAAATAGGGCAGTTAGTAATGAATTGATGAAGCCAATGTTCCTCAGGTGAAAAAGCCTCAGTGCTGCCTCCTCATACTAGGATCCTTCAGGTAAATAATCCAATTGTTGAGGAAACCCTTCCACTTCCTGAGAGAAGACTGAGCTACTAGTGACAGGTTAGTAACTGAAAGTTAGTGGACATACAAATTTTGAAAGATGTAACAGAGCCAACCTTCCATACTGGAGGAATCATGTGCATTCAAAATGTTAACTGATTATTATGAATGTTCATAGGCAACCTATCTCTAGCAGTCAATAGGACATTAATTTTCATTTCTCAGGTGGAGATAAACATCTTTCACTTCAATAGTGCAGGTAGGAATGCAGTTCTTGAGAATTTTGTTTGGGAAACATATCTGGCTCTTCACACTTACCCCAGACATTTGTTTTATAATTTTACATCTATCATAACAACTGCATCATAATTTTCAGTTTTTGCTTTAAATCAGTTCCTCTAACTGTCTAATTTCCCAGATAAACTTTTTTTTTAAGGCTTGAACAAATCTAAATTACCAGAATAAAATCTTTATTGTTGTTTCTTACTTAACACTTCAATAAATGGAATCATCCTGGGTTGGTCATCATGGTACTATGTGATGGTGAAGGTGAACAACAACAGTGATGAAACTATAAAGAGAAGTGAGACAGAGAAATAAATGTTAGCTTGAATGGTAATACAAGTACAGTATAGAATAGAATGGAAGTGGACTGTTTATGATATCTGAGAGCAAATGTGTTTACAAATTAATTAAACAAGAAAGATGGAAGGAAAGAAAGTAAAAGACACCTTAATGAATGTATGGAACCCAAAACTATATCAAAGTACAGTAGGCAAAGATGAGGATATATAGCTGCTACTGGACTATTAATGTACACAAGTGTTAAGTATGGACTTGAGATTCAAGGAGGAGGAAATTAGAAGCAAAATATGTGACATGCTTGAGAAAATTATGTTGAGTAAATTGGATGCCGAAAAAAATGAATACAGAAGTAAGGAGGAGATATGGTAGTGTTAATGAAGTGTTGGGCAAAAAGCAGGTTAGGGTTTACTCAGGTGATGATGATGTTTTGCGTGAAATGACAATAAACCAATGAGTTTGGGGCCTTGCAGTGAAAGAGGGCTAATATAACTGGAAACATTAATAAGCAATAATAAAAATTAATGAAAGGGGATTGTATGGGTGCATTTGCTCTTGAGTCTGACCATTCTGTACTAAGCAGGAAAAAAAATGGGTGGAAAAACTAGTTTCTTAATATTAATTGCCTCAGTACACATACTCTGAGGAAGATGTTACTTAATTAGCATTGATAGAATTATGATTTGTTACCCAAAACATGAAGTATTATACTGTACTCGTTTTTAAATTCTTCCTGACAAAGTCTTCTCATACAATCGATAATATTACATAATAAATATATACAAATTCAAATTTGTGATCTTAACTTACACTAGCCTTGATTGTATTCTTTCTGCAGCTCCTCTCTTGCCTTGCCTTTAATTTTGGGCATCTTTTTATTGGTTGTGTCGTGCACCTCATTGTCACGGTAGTAGTGAGGAGCAACTTCTAGAAGCCATTTGCCATCAATCACTGCCACATTACGCATATATTCCTTAGTAGTCAAAACTAACTCGTGGTATACAACCCATCTCGGCAGATCCTCTACCAAACATGATTGTGGGTGCATCATCACAGTTTGGCTCTTTTTAGCAGTTTTGTACATGCCACCTTTACTAAACCTTGCCACATGGTAGAAATATCCCGCAGTAATGGCCTTTCTGATACTAACGGAGTCACCTGGATTGGATGTTAATTGCACTTCTACCCGTTCCATGAGCCCAACAAGCTGATCTCGAATATCTCTCGCCCGTTTCATGGACCGATACTGAATGAACACCTCATAGCACCACTGTGATGAATATTCTGTTCCTGCCCACTCATTGTAAACATTCATTAAAGTTAAGTGATCACCATCAGGATGAAAGAAATTCTTTCTTGCAGTATCAGCATGAATTGCCTTGTCTTTAGGCCTGTAAAAGATGGATCCATTTACAGACAACATTGCAGCAATTGTGAGGACTTCTTCAACAACTTTATACTGATCAGCAGCTAAGATCATCCGGGACATCATAGGATCCACTGGGATTTCGGCCATCTTTCTGCCAGTAGAAGTTAGTTCACCCTTGTGATTCAGAGCTTTCAATGCATACAGCTGTTCCAGAGCCAGCATGAGAGTTTCAGCTGGTGGTGGATCCAGATAATCAAAGTTGATGAGATCATGGATACCAAGAGACTTGAGTTGAAGCACAACATTTCCAAGGTTAACCCTTTGGATTTCAGGAATGGTATTCTCATCCATCTCGTTCTCAAATGCCCACTGAGTATATAATCTAAAGCATTTGCCAGGACCAACTCTTCCTGCCCTACCTGCTCTTTGATTGGCTGATGCTCTAGATATTGGAACAACTACTAGTGACTCCATGCCACTTCTTGCATTAAAATAATTCTGTTTAGCATAGCCAGGATCTATAACATATTTAATACCATCAATAGTTAGAGATGTCTCAGCAATATTTGTTGCTAGAATAACTTTCCTTGCTCCCGGAGGAGTTGGCTCAAAAATCTTTGCCTGCATATCAGAGGGCAAGTTGGCATATATTGGTAATATTAACAATTCACGAATTTTACTCCCAAGGGCTTTGATTCTTTCAGTTAAAATTTCTTGACAGGCCTCAATCTCTTCCTGACCTGTGAGAAATAACAGAATGTCCCCAAGATGCTGAGTAATATGGATCTGTAAGATAGTTACAGCAGCAGCATCAATATAGTTAGCTTCTGGACTCTTGGTATAATAAATATGGACTGGGTATCTCCTGCCTGGAATTCGAAATATAGGTGCTTCATCAAAGAAATCAGAAAATTTGGCGGAGTCCAGAGTGGCACTGGAGATGAGTAATTTTAAGTCAGTACGAAATCTTGTAATGTCCTTCAGTAACCCAAAGAGAATATCAGTATGTAGAGTTCTTTCATGAGCTTCATCAATAATCATAACACTATAGCCATCCAAACTAGGATCCATGAGAAACTCTCTCAATAACATACCATCTGTCATATATTTTATCCGTGTCCGTTCACTGGTGCAATCCTCAAACCTGATACTATATCCTACTTCATTTCCAAGCTTTTTGCCCATCTCTTCAGACACACGGGCAGCAACACTCATTGCAGCAACTCTTCTTGGTTGAGTGCAGCCAACTTTCTTACCATCACTACAAAAACCACCCTCACATAAATACTGTGGTATCTGTGTTGTCTTGCCAGATCCAGTTTCCCCTTCAATGATCAAGACTTGATGTTCACTGATAGCATCTAATAAAGCTTCCCTGAAGGGGAACACAGGCAAGCTCTTCCTTACATCATCTATTGAAAGCTTCTTTTTCTGTGATTCAGACAGCTTTGGTTCCTCTTCCTCCTCTTCCTCCTCTTCCCCCTCTTCTTCTTCCTCTGATGAAGAAATAAGATCTAAATCTATCTTCTTCTTCTTTTTCTTTTTCTTACGGGTGCCTTCTAGGGGAAGTGATTTAATGAATTCAATTTCATCTTCTAAAACAAGATTGTACTCTTTCTCTTGCTCTTGATATTTCTTAGCTTTGTCTCTTGCTCCAAATGATAGAGATGTTCCTCTCATTTGATCTTCCTCCCATTTTTTCTGTTCATAACCATGTTTCTTCTCTCTTTCATCCACCTCTACATATTTATCATCTACACTTGCACCTTCCTCCGGCATCACATATCGATGAACATTTTCTGCTTCTCTTACTTTATCATAGTCTTTCGCCAATTGGAGAACAGACTTTTTATATTCCCGCTCCTTCTTCTCCCTTTCTGTAAGTGCTTCTTCCTCAAAGAGATACTCATCATCTACAATATCTGCTTCCAGTTCTCTCAGTTTATCATCCTTACGCTTCACAAGGTACTTCCGACGAGACTCCACTCTCAGCTTGGGAAGAATTTTTCCGCGATCTTTCTTTTCCAACTGAAGTCGTTTTGCAGCCTCCTCAAAACCTTTTTTGTCTCCCTTCTCTGCAAAATTTTTCGTACGTTCTTCATCACGCTGTCGTAGTCTCTCTGCATATTCATCTCGATCACGCAGATCCCTTAATCGCTGTGCTTCTTCATCGTCACCATCAGAATCATTTTTCCTGGAACCTCTCAGAAGCTTAGGCCCCTCACCATCAGAATCAGAGCTGTCTTCAACCTTCCGTTTCTTTGCAGCATCAGTTGGCTGATTATCAGCTTTAGCAGAACCAGTTTTAGCATTATCACCTGTAAAACATAAGATATATTTATTACATATACTGTACTGTATTGAGGTTAACCCTTTAGAGGGCAGCAGTTTATCTCAGCTGAATAAAATTGTCTCGCATTAATAAAATACAGCATGCCCTGACAATTCGCAGACCTCGATTATTTGCAGAGGACACCCTGGATGTACCCATGAATGTCTATGGGTAGTTTTAAAGTTGCTGGCATTTTTGGGGCCGGGACAGGGAGAATTCATTCTCGAGACAGTAATTTCAATTACCTGTATTGTATACAGCTCCTCCCCGACTTACGACGGAGTTAGGGACCCAAATCCAGGTCGTAAGTCGAAAATGCTTAAATAATACATAGAAAATCTAAAATGGGTGTCTCTTTTTCTTCTCAGCACCACAAAACTCTCACTTTTAAGCTTGCCAACCATTTTAAAGTGAATTACAAACGAAAATTTTGTCTGTGTACTGACGTTGGGACTCAAAAATACGTAATTTGACAAAATTTTGGTACGACTGAGGGAGGTCGTAAGTGCGGGTGGTCTTAAGTCGAGTAGGTCGTAAGTCGGGGAGGAGCTGTATATATATGTGTGTGTGTATACACACACACACACACACACACACAAATAAATAATACACTATAATGGGAAAATCCTCTCACAAATAATCAGAAACAAATCCCACATCCCCAGAATTTTCCGGGTAATGGAAAAATGTTCTTGGAAGTTCCCAAATGGTGCATTACATCATCTCTCAAATCCGGAAAAATATCTCCCATCCACGATAGTTTCCAGGTACCGGAAAAATGTTCATGGAATTTATGGAAAATGTGTCTGATTTTCGTCTCAAACCCGGAAAAATAAACTGCCGTCTTCCCCGAAATTTTCTGGGCACTGGGAAAATTTTCTTGAAAATTTCAAAGAAATGTGCCCCTCGGAAAATTGTTCCCAAAGCTAAAATTTTCTGGAAAATTCCGGCTTTGGGAACAATTTTCTGAAAAAATTTCAATTCCAGCCATAGTAGAGTTCCGGGTTTGAGGGATTCCGGCCAACAGAAATTACTGTACATCCCTATTTTCCTCAAGTTTAAGAATTCACTTTAAGCGATTTCAAGTTAGCAACAGAGGTAGCCATGAATTTGTAATTTGTGAGTTATCTCGTTTAGCGTTAATTCGGTTTAGCAATAAAAAACTTTTGATATCATTTCTCACTTAACGTTCGGTCAAAATTCGGTTTAGCGACAGCTTGACTCACTGGGAAGAGGAAAAACTGGGGAGGAGGTGGCCTATGAGAAGGCATGCTGCTATTGTTGCATGTAATGAAATAATCATAGAATAATCATTACAATACGTACTACTCTGGGTGACTGCCCGGCTGAAGTACTGTATAGCGTCACCCAGAGGAGGGTTTGAGTGTGGACGGAGAAATTTTTTGTACCGTACATAAAATATGTTCTACTGTATTTTATGATACACTATGTTTCAATTTTATTGTTTATCGTAGCAATTTTTTTTAATTTGAATTTTTTTAGAATTATGTTCACCTTGTGCTCAATAAATCATTTAACTGTGAACCACATCATTTATAAGAAAATTTGGTGCTAATTAATTCAATTGTTTAACTTCAAAACTGTTTATAACCAACTTGTTTATTATTATTACAGCACAATATTTGGGAGACTGTACTCTATGTTTACCGCCCTGCCGTTTGAACCTGTTGTTTGCCCTCCATGCTTTGTTGTTATCCCACATTTTGCGATAATTTCGTTTAACGTTAGGTTTTTCAGGAAGGCAACCCCATCATAACTGTATTGTACAGTACTGTATTACTAAATGTACTCACCTCGAACCCTATTCCAAAGCTCTCCAACAAACTTCTCTATTTCATCATCTACCGGAATTTCTTCCTGAAGTTCTGCCAGCACATGTATCTTACTGGGCAGTCGTTGAGTTATCCGTATAAGGTACTCGGACACAGTTGAGTCACTCATGCCCATAACATCTTGGAGCCGGTGGTTGACCCATGACTTGAGGCCATCCCCCATCCTGATGGTCTAGAAGTTAAGAGAATAATATTAGTGTGTGTAGTATACTGTAATCACTTCATTATTTTCTACATACTGTACTAGCAATTCCAAAAATGTACTGATAAATGTTGTATAGTACATGTACTGTATTGATATACTAAGCTCCAATTCACGCCCAAGGGTCAAGAAAAATAATCTGAAGGATTTACAACACAGTAAAAACCTATGACTGAGCTGCCAATGTTATGACACATTATTCACATGAATGACACTAGTGATGTAAACAGCTCCTTGCCTAATGCACCAGGAACATTATAAAGCAATAAAGAGCATATAATGAAGCAGTGGTTGCCCTAAAAAAAAAACAGTGAGGAATTAGTCAGGTGTAGAACTCTCAACAATCTTAAACCTCATAAGACCCCAAGCCAGTGATGGACAAACTAAGTTACTGTAGTTAATGGGTCGCATCAGTGATCCTCTCTCATCTTAGTGGGCTGCATCCATAAAAATTTAATTATAACCTAAAGCCAAAAGCCAGAATATACTGTACGTATATTGTATCAATAAATTTGCAATATTTTATTACATCTAGAACTTGGATGCATGACTCATCACCTCCCCTATTGCCACATTCAAAAAAATAAAAATTGTAAATGTGTTGGATAATTTCAATCATATATTATTGGCAGTGGATATTTTGCCGTGACCGACTAAATTCCTACTGATGCTATTTTACTGTGAGTGCGCTCTGGTTGGCTAATCATCCGTTACCAGCAAACAGCATGAGAACTATATTTTACCGTGACTGGCAGCATGTGGCATTTATCTCGCATTGAGTCGATCGTTGTGTAGCTGTAAACATTCCTAACCATATTTCTGTTGTGCATGAAAACTTATCATTATACAAGAGGCGACATTTACTAGAACCTAATAGAACCTGACCTAACCCACCCCAAAAAACTACCTAACCTTACCTAATTTCCTAGTCGAGGGCTAGACCCCCGTCATATTAAATAGAAAGTACTTAGCCAATCAGATCACATTCACGGTAAAATAGCATTAGTCAGAACTTAGCCGGTCACAGTAAAATATCCACGACATACGTTATTTAAATAAAAAACATAATTTATAAGTTATGTTAGTAGCAATGAAGGTAATTCAAAATGTAGAAAACGTTTAATAATGAAAAATAAAGGTAAATTTTCACTAATGCACCGGTCTTTGTTTGGATATTAAAAACATGTTTTTCCGATGTTATTTGATGAGTTTTGAACGAATTTGATATTCATTTCAGTGGGAAATCAATAGTTTTTGAGATTCCCCCCCTCACCCTACCCATCAATTTTAAAGATTTTTTTCTCGAGTAAATCACATAAATAAAAAGCCAACAAAACCAAACTTAACCTAACATGACCTGACCTGACCTGACATGACCTAACCTAACCTAACACTTTTTCTGTTGAAACTCTGCAATTGACGTAAAATAATCTCCATCACAATGTCAGCATAGCTCTTTCCACCTGTTCAGTCATATCTGGTTATTCTGGTACAGAAAAATCAAATCTCCGCTCCCGACACACCCACGCATTGTTCATTGGCTAAGACAAAAAAAATCTTACCCAAATGTAAGTCTCTTATCGCTATTACCAATAAGAATCTCCCACACCATCCTCCACACATGCACTGTAGACACCAAAATGGGGCGGCAGATTAATTCAGGGCGATTTAAATAAACTGCAGGAGTGGTCAGAAAAATGGCAAATGATACTCAACACCAGTAAGTGCAGAGTACTTAATATTGGAAGAACAAATACAGTCGGCCCTTAACATACGCGGGTTTAGCATATACGGATTTGCAAATACGCGGATTGCCCCGCCGGAGGAATATTCTGTACATTGAAGTAATTGAAGTACATTCATATCGTGCGCCATTCAACTAGTACGCGGCACTGAACACGGGACACCGCCCGGTCCCGCAACCTCACACACACACACGCATAGCTCTCCCTCACTCAGTCAGTCTCGCTGTAACCACGCTTGTGTTGACATCAGCATTGTAGTTGCAAAAATATTACATTTCCGTGAATGTATTATATCAAGCACAGTATGAATAGAATATCACTAATATAAGAGTATTTTAACCGAAAACTACTAAAAAAACGAGTAACATATCTTGAACATCGGAAGGTTCGGTAAAGTCTTTTGTTTTCATGTAGTTTATCCTAATTTACATTGAAATGCATTACGTTTCAGCAAAACTACTATTTATTTCTGAGAATATGGAAATGTAATATTTTGCTGAAATGACATACGTATTACGGTGGAAAGTGACGAAAGCAATGACTTTCGCTTTCTTTTGTTCAAAAGATGTTACCGTAATCGCTTTTTGAATGGTTTTCAGTTAAAAACTGCTGTATTACAATAATATTCTATCCTAATTCACTTGTGATGCAACAGTTTTTTTAACTGAAAACCATTCGAAAAGCGATTACGGTAACATCTTTTGAACGAAAGAAAGCGAAAGTCATTGTTTTCGTCACGATTTTATCCCACTTTCCACTAATACGTACGTCATTTCAGCAAAAATATTACATTTCCGTGAATGTAGTATATCAAGCACAGTATGAATAGAATATCATTGTAATATAACAGTATTTTAACAGAAAACTATTAAAAAAACGAGTAACATCTCTTGAACATCGGAAGGTTAGGTAAAGTCTTTTGTTTTCGTCATGTATTTTATCCTATTTTACATTGAAATACATCACGTTTCAGCAAAACTACTATTTATTTCTGAGAATATATTCATTCAGGCACAGTTTAGGTAAAATATACATGTGCTGTAACATTTTTTTAATTGAAAACGATTCGAAAAACACGTACCCTCTAGCCCTGTTCAAGGAGAAGACTGGGAGGAGCTGTTTGGTGCTTAAGACGATGACAAGGAAAATGATTTTGATGGATTTTAATGAAAATATTCAGAAAGACCCTGGCAATGTCAAGGAAAGTGGCTGCTGAAGGCTTCCAGGACATGGCAGAGGACGAGATTAGGGAGCTAATTGAAGAGCACGACACTGAGCTGACCGAGGAGGATCTACAGGAGTTAGTAGACTAGGGCAAGGAAGAGGAAGAGGAAGCGAAAGGGAAAGAGGATGAGGAAGAGGAAGAGCACTAAGAAATAATGTTGGAGAAGTTGGGGGAGATGACCAGGAATATTGAGGGCACTGAAAATCCTGGCCTATAGTATGGACCCCTCCATGGTGCGTGCCCTGAAATTCATGCGAGGGATGGATGACGTTTTTGCTCCATACAAAAACATCATGGAAGAAATGAAAAGAAAGAGATGACAACTCCCCATCACCATGTTCTTTGATCACCGAAGGAGAGATTTAACACCATCAATCACTGGTGGCAGTGAGGAAGCAGCTGAATCCACCGTCGCCCCCACTTCACCACCCGTTATGGAATTGAGTGACCATGAGCCCGAAGACCCCCGTCCTGTCGCCGAGGATAGGTACGGTACAGTAAAGTGAAATTTTTATCTCTTTTTTTTAATAGCTTTTTTTGCCATGTATATTGTTTGTAAAAATGCACAGCACAGTACAGTTCAGTACTGTACATAGGAAGTGGAGGTGCAGTTATTCACAAAACATTTGTGTTTGTTGTCGGCAGTAGTGACGGTGAGGAGGAGGCAGAGGAGGGAGCGGAGGGAGCGAGTTGGGAGGAGTGGTGACCTTGGACGCGGGAGCAGGGACGGGTGGAGATGCCAGCCAGTACATTATGGGTGTATTAATTGTTTTTATAGCTATTTTTGCATTTTAATATTAAATACTGTACATTACGTTTCAACAAAACTACAATTTATTTCTGAGAACATGGAAATGTAATATTTTTGCTGAAATGATGTACGTATTACAGTGGAAAGTGGGATAAAATTGTGACGAAAGCAATGACTTTCTCTTTCTTTCGTTCAAAAGATGTTACAGTAATCGCTTTTCGAATGGTTTTCAGTTGTGGGATTATAAGGCTAATGATAGGATAGAATATTATTGTAATACAGTACGAGTACAACAGTTTTTTAACTGAAAACCATTCGAAAAGCGATTACGGTAAAATCTTTTGAATAACGAAAGAAAGCGAAAGTCATTGTTTTCGTCATGATTTTATCCCACTTTCCACTGTAATATGTACGTCATTCCAGCAAAAATATTATATTTCCATATTTATTTCTGAGAATACGTATATTCATTCAGTCACAGTTAAGGTAAAATATACTTGTGATGTAATATTTTAATGAAAATACGGTATCGTAGTTTTCTTTTGTTTCAAATTTAATTAACAAAGATTGATGTTTCAAATGTAATGAACAAAAATTTATGTACAGTATCAATAAATAAACTTTAATAAATGAATACTTTATGTTTTACATCGTCCTGTGCTACCATACCATGGATTTGGCTACTTTGGGCTTGCTATGATGACGCAAGAGATCTGCCCTGGCAACTATACCGACACTCACAGCTGGTGGTGCGTTGGTGCATCGTTTCCATTGTTTACTGGTAGTTACTGGTAAATATTTTTCAACCAAACGAAACTATTACCTGTTTAGAGGTCGACCTCCAATTTTTTGCCAAATAATTTGGTCTTAAAAACTCGAACTACACACAGGTATATATGGTAAATAAGGACATGGGGGCCAGGTTTTTTGGGGCAGCATAAATATGCGGATTTTTAACATCCACGGGTATCTCTGTTACGTAACCCCCGCGTATGTTAAGGGCCGACTGTACTGTCAATGTATACAGCCTTAATAACATCAACCTAGAGAAGTCGACTTGTGAAAGAGACTTAGGGGTACTTGTAAGCCCGGACCTTCGGCCTAGAAAAAAGTGCATTAATGTTCGAAATAAGGCAAACAGAGTATTAGGTTTTATTATCTGTAAGTGTAAGTAATAAGAGTGCGGAGGTTATATTGCAATTATATCTTGCGCTAGTCAGGCTGCATCTCGATTATGCTATTCAATTCTGGTGCCCTTATTATAGAATGGATATCAATTCACTGGAGTCGGTGCAGCGAAGAATGACGAAAATGATTCCGGGATTTAGAAACCTTTCCTATCAAGATAGATTAAAGAAACTAAACTTGCATTCCCTAGAAAGACGAAGAGTGCAGGGAAATATGATAGAAGTATTTAAGTGGGTGAAAGGAATCAATAAAGGAGATATAGTATAGGTAAAGTCCTTATAATATCCGAGCAGGATAGGACTCGTAGCAACGGATTTAAGTTGGATAAGTTTAGGTTTAGGAGGGAGATAGGAAGGAACTGGTTCACAAATAGGGTGGTAGACGAATGGAACAAGCTTAGCAACGTTGTAGTAAGTGCTGGGACACTGGAAAATTTTAAAAGGAGGCTAGATAGATTCATGGACGATAGAGAGTGGTTGTAACTCTCAACAGGAGCTGCCATGCACAGGCCAACAGGCCTATTGCAGACTCCTTATTTTTTTATGTTCTTATGTTAAGAAGCCAACACAGAGGTAAGGAGCACTGTGTGATGGGTGGTCAGACCTTCTCTGTGAGACGTAAACAACAAATGGCGAAACTTGTGAATGACCAAATCTAATATTGAAAAATTAATATCTTGGTTATCCTTAATTTCCGGCGGAATATCACAGAAGAAAGGGGTCTTAGAATTTCCTACACATTACGAAAAACATATTAATAACAGCGAGAAAAAGACTGGTGCATGATTGAAATTTCAACAAAATAAATATTTAATATTGGGTTCCTGTGCCAAGTGCACCCATTTTCTGTTATACTTACGTACTCATGGACAGCATCCACAGAAATCTACCTAACTTACCCTCCTAACCAGGGCGGCTCCTCCCCCATGGATCCCCCGGCATATATAAGTAATTTTCGGGGAAAACGTCATAGAAGAAGTCTCTTATAATTGTCTAAACCATCGGAAAAACACTACTCAACTAGAGTCGTGGTTAGTCGAAACTATAAATTTACCGCTTCAGTAGTAGACCTCTTCCGAATCTTTACTCTATACTGTTCTAGATAATTACCTCAGCCTTATACCAAAGCTTAAAACAAAAGTATGACTTACCTATCAGTGTAATAGTTACTATACCAGAGACAGTTGCCCGACACAACACTCAGACGACCGTAAAGGTAAACAAACTCAACTGACTTCGGAATTTGGTGTTGACTTCAGCTTCAATTTATAGATTTAAGCGAACTTTACTTTAAGCGTGATAATCTAAATTTCGAGGAAATTATATCAGAAATATTTTTCTTTATAAATGAATATTTTCAAAACCATTAATGCATATCCCAAACAAGTAGTAGATCTGCTCTAAAAAGTCCATAAAAAATACGAACAATGGATGAATTCGTTGCTTTTAAGGGGTGACTTTTACAAACATTTAAGTATGTTACGTAGACGTCAGGTTTTATTATTCATTTACTTGGTTGATAGTAATTGTCTTTAAATTAGGCAGGCTAGTACTACTACTACTGTATTATTGTATGTATTTTGTCCTGCCAAATGTTCTTCTAGTTGTCTCTCGAAGATTAACACGTTTGGGACGTAATGTTAACACCTGTTAAGCTCTTCACGTCATGGGAGTAAGGAACAGGTAATTTATGAGGAAACCGCTGCCACCAGAAGTAGTTCCATTTCATTCATTATTTCTACAGATGTACTTATCATTATAGTAATTATTTTACTGTAAGGGGCTACAATGACTGATATGGAGGACTTCACAGCCGACTTGGTAAAGTATTTTGATGCTCAGTGGCGGCTCGTGCAGTCCCCCCCAGACACTCACTGCCAGGCGTATGATTCCTTTAGAGAGACAGCTGAATAATACACTACCAACAAATATATCATTTTATATGTTATTTAATTATTTTCAATACGTTGCTAAGTGAATTTTCATTAAAATCAGACCAAAATTTAAGTTACTTTCATAGTTGCTGTCAATGCTGTACGATTCATGTCTGTTATTAATTGGCCGCCGCCGCCGCACTTGAAGCAGCTCAGTCTCGTGTTTACATTGCGTGTGGACGGTGTGGTTAAATCGTGCTTTCTTTAATTACCCTTTGACGATGGAAAATCGAGTGAAGTATTTGCAAAACATCAACTTTTCCCAGCTGACATTAAATGAAAAGACTGAAATCAAAGCAAGAGGAAGACCTACACCAGTTTTATCCATTCAACAGAACAGTACAAGCAGTGATATCCATTGAAAATAAAATGATAACAGAAATAAAGGATTTTAATGAAATAGTAATAAACAATTTTGCTACATCGAAGAGCAGACACGCCGACTTTATTTTCAATTAATACTGGTCCATCACCACCAACACTACTACCATGCCCTGGGAATTCGTGGACATCAACTACAACTCATACCTGAGGTAGGTCAAATTTGTGTATCCTACTGTTGTGTGAGGCTTGCAGTCCCTCCATTTTATTTTTCACGAGCCGCCACTGTTGATGCTTATATTCTTTCAATGTTTTTATCAGCGAGTTCTGATAAAATAACATTTTTGGTTAATATTACAGTAAACAGCAACCACAGAATTTCGAAAATTCACCACTCAATCGATAGAACTATTTTTTTATCATTATATTCTTATATTACATCTGGCTAGGTTAGGTTGTAGCGTACTGTATGTGGCCAGTTGTCAAGTTCTCTTTGTATGGGCTCTCATACATTCGTACATGTAATATATCTGACACTCAGGATGGAGGTAAGAATAGAAACTCACAATGCGTTTTCTGTATATATATTGTATGTTCAGTGCAGTGCTGAGGAGTTGCTGTGTGGTGAGGAGCTTGCTCAGAGGTCCTGTTGGGTGAGGAGCTGGTTGGTGAGGAGCTTGTTGGGAGGTCTTGCTGGTGCTGGAGAGTAGAGTAGAATGAGCTCCGCAGCCAGACCTACGCGTATTTATATGGCTGGCCAGGATCAGGGAAGTGAGGTGTGAAATGTGCGGCGCCAATCACCGTGCAGTTCCCGAGAGACCTGGTTTGCTGAACTTGTCGCTGCTTGGCTGGTAGGCGGACGGTTAGAAATCAGTCAGCAGTAGTACTCCTGCATCCGCACCCGAGACCTGGTCTGTGGATGTCGCTGGGGCTTCTCCTACCTGTAAGCTGATTGGCTGGTAAGCAGACGGCAGGTGATCAGTCGGCAGTTGTAGGGGAGAGTATCCACTACAAGGTAACACATTTTTGTTATCATTGTTTGGTTGCACGATTATATTTAATTTTTATGAAAATTGCATCATTTGGTAGGTAATTTGGCAACTAGGCATGCACTACTTTGTCTTTCTTGGCGGCATACATTAGTAAATTTTTTCTCTTCTATTTTAAATTTCTTTTTACTCTGTTCCCCAGACCCCGTTGTGGGCCGATGACTTGTGCCCAGGTGGGCTATTCCCCGTAAAAAAAAAGAGAGAAAAAAGACAACCCAGATTTTTATTAGTACTGTATTTATGGTAAATAATTAATTTCTACGTGTACAATGCATGTAGACATCATTTTAGTGACAGGTTTTAAAAGATTCTTACACTTCCATGTTGTAAAAAAATATCTAAATTTTTACCTTCATTATAATTATCCTCTTTATAAGGATTTTTTTTTTAATCTAAAATCATATATTTGGCAAGGTGACCCCCGAGAAGCTGGGGATGACATCATGTAAAATGTGCGTCGATGTCATGTTTCAGACTTGATACCTAACCAAATAATAACCCATATTTATAATTTATTACACTTGATTTTTATTCTATTACATTTTTATTTGTTACAGCTATCAGCAGCATATAAAATGACTTAAAATAATATACATTTGTTTGGGAGATATTAGTGATTAATTCCTCTGTGCATTACAACACTTGCATCATCCAAGTTCAGCTAAATTTCTGTACAGTTTCTTGTATGAGGATAATGATAAGTCATAATTAATGCATATAATAAATTATTCAACAAAAGGTTCATTACTCAGATCAACAGTTGTTAACTCCTGGGGCTTGAGGATACGAAGTTTTGGTGATTCAGGAGTTTCTTTTTTAATTGATTTTGTTCATTCATAACTTAATATCAAGCCACTGTGTTTACCCAGGTTTGAAGTTCAATAGATTGATAGATGGGAAGATAAATGCATAAACAGATAGATGTATAGACAGATAAGTAAATATATAGATAACTAGATATATAGGTAGATAAATAGATAAGAAAAATCTTCATAAATGTTTACGCTGTTCAGCATGTACAGTTTATAGAGGTGTCTCGTAAGTCACTAAAATTCTGAAGACTGTGTACTGTAGTATACCTGTACTGTATTTACGGCTGATAGGTTTAAATAAAAAAAAAATTTACTTATACATTTATGTCATCATACTAGACAATTCAATACAAAACAATTTCCAGTGTTCATAAATGAGGTTTGCAATTCATGTCATAAGTTATAACTTTTGCACATTGTAAACAGACTTGTTCATTACATACCAAACTGAAATGTTCCACTTACACAATATACAAAAATCTAACCAAGGTCTAGGTCAGTGCTTATGTTTACTTATTGGCTGGCTATTCAATTCATCTTTTCTTGTTGATACTGTCTGGAGAAACAACCTTAGATATAAATACTGCATCATTTTTCCATCTTGGCTGCCAAAAAATCACTATTTCTTTCGACTTAAGTAGATGATAGTTTAATACACCACTTCCATTTACCTTTTTTTTCATATAAATTTTATAACTACAGGTATAACGACAAATTTTAATTGATCTTCTTATGTTGACATTTTACAAGTTCATTGGCTGAAGTGTGTAATTCTTGTGTTCAGGGGCAGCTATCCCAGTGAACTCCAGTGGTGATATCATTCAGGACTGGCCAGGTGGTCCAGAAGTAGATTCCCTAGTCTGACTCATAATATGTACAAGAGAAGCCAAACTAGGTAGAGGCTCATTTTTGTATAAATAGTCAAAATTTCACTTACCTAACAATACTGTTACCATTCACCTGAAATAAGAAAAAACTATTATGAAGTGTTTGCACAAAATATTTCAGCTGTACAGAAATGGAAAGAACAACAGTATTAATACTCTGGGCTACTACTTACATGTTTCACAAAGAACTACTGTACCACTTGGGCCACTTCATACAGTTCCCCAAAAATTAAGTTATAAATTTAATTTTTACATTTGTCTCTCTCTCCAGTTTAGATGTTCGGTGGATGTAGGTGAGTACTATTTTGTTTTCTCTACATAACATTCTTATCTTTGTATTTTTCTGTCAGTATCTTTATCTTGTATGTAATTTTGCCTTCTCTTATATTTTTTTCTGAACAGTGTTTACTTTTTCCAATAGCCAATAATTTAAGTGATCTATCCCATTATTACTATATGTACTCTAGTCTATTCATTCAGTCCTTGCAACTAAGGCCTAGGGTCATTTGTAGTAAGGCAGCGGATTGCAGTATTTTCGTTACTTAAGACAATTGATAACGATATTGGTAACAGCATTACTTTTGTGGACAATTCCAATCATTACTTGTTACTTTTATATTTGAATAAATAAAAGTATATCAACAGTGGAAAAAATACACACGAATAGCTAAATACAGTGGCCACCAAGTTCTGCTACCATCACACTGTTGAGCCCTGTGGCACTTGTGCGGCAGTGTTGCCGTTAATGGAATTTTTTGGAGGCGTGGCGTGGAAATGTCGGACGTCTTTCCACGTCACTGTTGAATATTTTCCGCACTTTACAGTTATGAAACTTTTTATATTAAAATGTAATATGTTATAGTCTCTCCTCGACTTACGACTGGGTTCCGTCCCGACGGCCAGGTCGCAAGTCGAAAATAATACATAGAAATTCTAAAATGGGTGTCTCTTTTTCTTCTCAGCACCAAAAAACTCTCACTTTTACGCTTGCCAGCCATTTTAAAGGGAATTACAAACGAGAATTACGTAATGTGAAAAATATTTTATACGACCTGGCCGTTGTATGTCCGGGTTGTCGTAAGTCGAGGAGAGACTGTATTACATTGATGGAAGATGAACAGAAATAAAGGAATTCACATTTGTATTGTTTTATTAAATTATTGAACCAATTAAAATTGACTAAACTTTGCTTGTCCAATTGCTAGTACTGTACTCTTACGAAATTTATTCAAGGCTCAATTATATTAATAGTTATAATTATGACCAATATTGTGTCCATAAAACGTAACAGTAATGGTAACTCGTTACTTTTTAAAATGTAAGAGCGTTACTTTTTCTACCCAGTATTGGTAAGGTAACACCTTTACTTTTAGAAAGTAACATGCACAACACTGCCCAGAAGGAAGAATTGTATGGTTACCTACAAAATTTGAATTGATCAAGTTATACCAAAAAATTATATTGCAATGGGGTTTATTTTGTTCAATCAGCTGACTAAGAAAAGGTGAAAACAAAGAGGCATTTTGCTACATAACTTCAACTACTTTTAAGCAGAAAATTAGTACATAACAATGCATAGGTGCCTAAATCTGTTCAAAATTAAGAAATACATGAAGGAATAAATAATTTATCACAAAACAGTTGTATTGTTTAATATGTAAATATATTAATGACTTTGGCAAGGACTTGCTGTTGATAGGTAATGCTGGCCTGCATGAGGTAATAAGGATACATATGATTTGGGGCCTTATGAAAAGGAGAATACCATAGTGACTCATATACGTAGTTTACAGTAGTATGGATAAATTAATAACAATGAATGTGAGGAGAAAATGTGTGTGTGTGTGAATGCTCATTCTTAGCCACCAGGAAATGGCTTGGAAAAAATTTAATCTCCAATATTCAACGTAACAAATAATTTGAGAACAAAATACGCAAGTGAGGTGTACTACAGTATAAAAAAAGAGAGTACTGTACAGTACAGTGATGTCCCCGTCAAACATGAATTATTGGATGCAGAGTGGTTCCGGGATTAAGAGATTTCCGGGTATGGAGACAAATTTTCTCATCCCCGGAACTTTTCTGGATACTGTACTGGGGAAAGTTTTCTGAGAATCTAAACATCTTGCATGAACAGACACAGAGCTGTATACAGTATATTTATGCAAACACCACTTTACATGTACAATATACTGTATTGTAAATAAACAAAATAATGTATACTACTACTGTACTCTTTATACACTCTCTACACACTAGCTACAGTTGGCATACACTATCCACTGCTATGTACAGTATGTACTGTACATAAGGTACTTCACACATACTGAATGTTAAGTATACAGTACATAACTGTAATCACTTTTTACGTTTTAACACTGCTTTAATGGTATTCTTGGCTGATTGTAAAATTATGCTGGTAAAGTAATGTACCTCGGCCAGATTGTAGGTTAGATCATGTCCCAGTAATGCATTTTGTGAGGTTAAACTTAAAAAATTAAAAAGAAAAACTGAACATAATCAAGTGGGATTTAGAGAAGCTGAAAACAGGGGCAGGGACAGAAAATTAAATTAAAACTGAAAATATACTTTCAGCATTCCTTGTGGGTAACTTTGATGAATAAGAACCAGGACAAAAATTTATTAATTACAAAGAAGTAATGCCAAAGAGTGGGGAAAAAATTATAGTTCATAGAACGAACAAGGCTAAAAGTGAGTGGATGACAAATGAAATTTTAAAGAAAATAGACATAGAAATATGAAAAAAATTTAACTTACAAAAAATTTAACAAAGAAATTAAAAGGATTGTAGATAGGCCAAGGAAGATATAGAAAGGACATGTAAGAAATTAGAGGATGATGACAAAAGGCATAACTTTTTTTTTTACAGGAAATAGCTCACCCGGGCACAGGTCATCGACCCACAAAGACTAAAAGAATGAACCAGAAAAAAGGAAAATAATGGGGTGAGACGATCAAAAGTAAAGATAAAACAATCCTGCTGAGACAGAAGTAAAAGAGAGATGGGGTGACTATGTAGAACTATACAATGATAAGGATAAAATAGAGGTAAGAAATGAAAATAAAATAAAAATTGAACTTCCAATTCTGTAATCAGAAGTTAAGGCAGCTGTGAGAAAAATGATAAAGCTTGTGGGATTGATCAGCTTCCAGCAGAATTTATAAAACAAATGGGCAAGAATAGGTTAAGGCAGGATTACACTGGCATTGTTTCTTTGATTTTTTTTTTAATTTTCAGAAAATAATTTTTTTTTTGTGCACCGTCACACATGCATTTAGAACCAACTCGCCAGTTTCCCTTGTTCAACAACTGCAACAAAAAAGATGGATCCAACTGACGAAGAAAACAGCAATTCTACGCCTTTTTTGGTGTATGAAAAATCCTGATGATCCTACAGACAGCGGCGATGCCTTATCTGGTCCACCAAGGAACTCCTGGGAGAGGCGTGTCCATACTTGGGAAATTATTTTATCTGTTGGCTCCGTCATGTTGTTATTCCCACGTAGTCAAAATGTGAACAACAAATGACATTTTCTTACCCTTTTAAAATCACAAAATTAAACCTAATACATGTAATGAGTAACGTTGGGAAGTAGAGTAATAATTACTTCATAATAATTTTAGCTTTATATTTTAAGTAAAAATTATTTTATTTTTTAGAACTACAGTATTTGTAGTATCAATTATAGCTGTTGAGATGACCCTGGTGAGTTGTCATACGAGTCGTTAGTGCAACAGTCTGCACCGTTTGTTAGACAAAAAGTCAACAACAACGTCGACGATTAGTGAAAAAGTTGACAATAGAAATGCTAGTGTGATGACACCTTTAAATTGTTTGACTAAAATTATGTAATTCTATATACTTCAAAGGAGACCTTCCCAGGAGCCTTAGTGAGTACCCAGTTTAGAACAATTGCCTGCAAAGTTTTATTGAACATAATTTTAAGTTGAATAAAAGGAACTAGAGAAGCAATATTTGGTTTGAGAATTATGAGTGGAAGGGGATTAGAGGTCCAAAGAAATTTGTATATCTGCTTTGTTGATTTTGAAAAAAAGCTTTTGAGAAGGTAAAACACAACAAACTTTTAGAGGTCTTCGAAAAATAGGCCTTAAGGAGCTCCAGGGATTGAAGATTCCAGTTAACGGAGATATTAATATAAAATGTGGATAATCTAGAAGTGAACGGTAGTGACAAAAGCAACTGTTACAAAGTGCATGTGGTTATTATGAGTGCTTGAAGAGAGGGTGATTATCATTATGGTGCCAGCAATATATAAACAAACTTAAACAATGAGTAAATAGATAAAGAAATAAAATTGGCAATGCTGATGCAGTATGTGAGTTAAGCAGAGATTGAAAAAATGAAATGAGTAAGTGACTGATAGGTGAGAAGACAATGTTAAAAAAAAAAAATCCTCCTCCTCCTCCTCTCATGTAAAACAGGTTATTATTATTAAATATAAACTTGTTTCTAAAGTACATACTGCACTGATATCTTAAATATTCACCTATGAACACTATGTTGGCAACTTTGTTCTTTTCCGAGCAATTGCATCTTCAACTGCCCGAAGCTGCTTCAAGAGTTCTTCTCGTCGGTTGGCTTGTGGTTTCTTTATTGGCTGTGACATAGCAACCACAGCTGGAGGACTTCTGGCTACAATCTAAAAGAAGACATAGATATATGTAATATATTTTGGGGGGCAATGACCTCTGTCTTTGAAGAAGTAGAAGAAAAATCATCATTCACTTTTGAGATGTAGCAGACTCCAACTCTCAGTAGGAAAACTTATCTCTATACAGTAGTTCCCTTGTGACAGTCTAAAAATGCTGATGAAACAGTAAAACCTTACCTTTGGTGGTGGAGGTTCAGCAGGGGGGCTCTCTGGTTTCCGTTTACGTATTAGTTTTCCTCCTGTGTCTGATTCACCGCCTGTAAAAATTCAAGGCAAATAAATACCCAGATTGTCAAGAGTGTAAAGCTTTTTCTATGTTTATTATACTGTATATTGTCAATGATCTTCACATAACAAACACATATTTTAACTACATCTGAGCTTCATCTATTATGCATATATGCAATTGAAAACTTTTCTTTTCTTGGGGCTTCTTGAAGGTCAACTACAGTACTGTGCAATTTGAAACAGCCAAGAATTTATTCAGTCAAACTTCAACAGAGGAAACTGTAAATGGACAAGTAACAACTACTGCCCTTGTCTCCTTTATAAAGTATACATTTAATAACAATGTGTTGTTTCTAACACTTCCATTTGGTTTTTTATAACATGATTCCCACGATAAACAAGTTTTAAATGCCCTCCCCCCTAAGTAGAATTAACCACTGATGTTTAATTTCAACTTATATGCACAAAGCCTTCTTAGTTTTAATCACTCGATATTCCTTCATATACGTCATTAATGCTTAAATCAATTAATCCCCTCAAATAAATATAATATCCATTAATTCTACTCTATACTACTGTACAAGTTTCCTTTTAAACACTTACTGTCATCCTCCTGTGGCAGTACAGGTTTGTCAAGACGCTTAAGGGCTGGTCCCTTGAGAGTCAACTTGATCTGTTGTTTTTGCCCGGAGAGCTGAAAATAAAGACTTGTGTAATAATCAGAGAAGCAGCTGTGGTGCAAAAATTAAACAGCTAGAGTATCTAACTGAGTAATCCAAGGGTGATTGTAGAGAAACCTACAGTTTTCCACTGTTCAGTGTGAAAACTCTTACATTACCCTGCTGCTCATCATCATCATGCTAACAAATGTACATGGTAAATGGTCAGATAATTGAATGGACAAGTATCTTGGATATCATTTTTCTTTTCCTCCCTCAGTTTCTGTAAACTAAAAACAAGCAAACATAGGCTCTCTCTTGTATATTATTTGTAAATCGAAACCCATTCCCCAATTATGTAACTGTATATTTTCAGCCTTCTGGCTGCTATGCTCTTTCAATAAACCGTTAATTATTATTATTATTTATGTCGTTCATTCACTCTTAATATTATACCATCTTCATAAACCACCTGATGCCAAGCTCTCCTATAATTTAGGTACACAGGTACACAGCTGCTTCCTGCATGTCCCTTCTCCTTGCTTCTAGTGTCCTTTACTCCATCCTTCCATCTCCTTCTTGGTCTTCCCCTCTCCTGTTAACCTCTGAGCATTGTCTTAATACACACAATCTTCCACACTATTCCATTAAACCATTAGGCAAAACTTCTCAACAACAAAAGATTCCTACCTTCATAGGATCCATAGCTTTGCTCTTGGCCTGTCCATATGATACAGTTCCCTGGGTCATCCTCCGCTTCTCACCTGGTGTGCAGTGTTAAGATTAAAATTAATATAAAGTGCCAAAACTAGTTCATTATTTAACTAAAGACACAAACAAAGCTACAAAACTTTCTGGTAACCATCACCTTGGTTACACATGTTTTTTGTATAACTTTATCATATACAGTGGTCCCTCGGTTAACGAACACAATTCGTTCCACAGTCGTTCGTTAACTGAATCTATTATTTCAATGGGATATTGGTAATTGGTTCCAACTCACAGAAAAAGTACATACAAAGTACTGTATACCGGTAATACAATTAACAAAACATTAAATATAAACTAAATACAGTACTGTACTGTACAGTATACTGTAGAATAATAAATAAAAAACAATAGATGCGGTGTGTATGTCGTATTCCCGGCAGCTTTGTTTACATATCAAACAGCTGATAGTAGAGGCAGTCGATGATGACATGCCATATTCTTTACAGAGTGCATTGGTTCTAATGCCTTCTTCATGTTTCATAATAATTTCTGCACTGTATATTATCAATATGTGAACTAAATTTCAGAATGACCAATAATTTTAATGTACGTAATAGATTCAGTTAACAAAATTTTTGGTTAACGAACTACTCTGTGGAACCAATTGCAAGAACTACCTTTTCTAATAGCATCACTTACTACAATAAAAACATTACCTCTTCTCCGACTCTCCAAACTGGAAGCTGAGCTACTACGAGAATAACTAGATCGAGATCTGGACCTGGAGACACTACGACCTCTGGACCGTGACCTTGATGTGGCAGAGCTTGACCTAGAGGCAGATCTTGATCTTGAGCGACTTGATGAAAATGTTCTACCAACTCTGGAAGTACAGTATTAAATTAAGTTAATTTTTCCCGTCAAGTAAGGCAGTGTGTATGGTTGACAGCAGGTGGTGGTCTTGAGGTGTATAATTACCTACAGTATGTGTGTGGAGGTAAGTTGTAAACCATAATGCAGTATGCACAATGATTAAAAAAAATAAACAACACAGTGGTAAGTGTGTGGGTGTGTGTGTGTGTAAGGAAGCATGCAGTGGCAGCCACCATCACTGCCAGATGTATGAGAATTTAGAAATTGACTGACATAACCAGTAACTCTGGAAATTAATGTTTTCTGAAGTTCTGCTTTTTGATTCCTTTCTTTGAATCAGTTACACTATAAAACTTCTATATATGGCCTTCAAATTATAGATACTTCTTCAAACTCCAATTGTTTGTAGTCTCACCGGCATCCATTTATTCACTGGTTACAGTAATTCTTATTTTGAATATACAATATTGTTTGGGAGCCATAGGTAACACAAGGGTACAGTTATATTCAGTAAAATTGGAGTAGTATAACAAAGAACTAACATCAATCTGGTTCAGATAACGGATGATCAGTGCTAAGTAATGGAATTTTGGTGTACAGTATTCATTTGTTTAGTTTATTTATAATACTGTATCTGCAATAAGTTTAAGTAAGCAAAAATCAGGTATAAAAAATAGCTAAATGTACAGATTATCCAATCCTTAAGCTACATTGACTTAGTTTTCTTGTGAACTGTAATGGTAACCAACACACACACACACACACATGCATGCATGAAGCTTGGTTGCAGTACGTATTGTACTTATTTCAAAACTGTTCAACTTTAACTGGATTTTCTAATGTATCACGCACGCACGCACACACACACACACACACACACACACACATATATATTCTGGAAAGATGAAGGAGTGGAGCTTAAAATGTTCACAGACTGCGACACAAGGACAAACAATTATACTCCCTATAATAAGTAAGATACTAAAACAAAAAATACTGAGGTACAATAGTTGATTAAAATGATACTTTTTAAGTCTGTGTTTTTACAAGGAAACCTGTCAGTAAAATTTTTTTTTTAGCAGGTCTACCGGTTTTGAGAGCTTAGGAGCCACGCTGGCCAAAGCAGCTTCCTTCCAAACTTTAACCTCTATTACAGTTCACTATATCAATTTTTCCTTAAATGAAATATGTGCAAAAGCATAAATCCTTGTCAATTATATTTACTATATTAGTTTCAAACACACTACAAATTGAGAAGACTCACAGAATGTTATTTATTTGTTTATAGAGTATCAAGACACAAGTTTTGTAAATACTGTACAGTAATCTCACCTCCCCCTTGGTCGTGAGCCAGACCGTGACCTGGACCTTGAATAACTCTGATTGCTATCTTTTCGTATACGACCAAATCTGTCAACCCTGGGAAAAGAAAAAAATATCACAAAAAAAAAACTCATGGAGATTAAATTAAAGTGACTATTGTAAAGACATTCACTGATGCATTGACTGAATCTGTCCAATGATCAGCATTTATGTACAGTACCTCTCCTTAATAACAAATACAACATAACCTTAGAATTAATTTATACATAAGAAAACCAGCACCTTTTAAAAATAATAAATGTACCGGTAGTGCAAAAAATCAACTTGGCACTCAAGAAGAGCAGACTACACACAGCTGTACTCTGGGTGTTCTGCCATCAGTAGCGGGTTGCTTCCCAGGTTTGATGTGAACAGTTCTCAGTGAGGTTCGTGTGTTGGCTTTGTGATTTTGTGAGCTTTTGCTATGTGAAAATGTTCAGTTAGTGGCCAGGATCAACAACACCATGAATTAAAAAAAGAAAAAAGAAAACAGGTATATTGAACTATTCCAGCAAATAAAGTATTTAACATTTAATTACCCTCTGTAATCACATCCAATCTTTCATATTAAACTAAAATTTTCATTTATTTCTACGAATGAAAATTTATCTTGAGATCCCATTCCATTATATAATCAGGGCTGAGCAACTGTCCTGTAATAGCTGTTAACACCACTAGGCTCACAAGTGTTCACTATAACAGTCACAGAATACCTGTACAAGTAGTTGAACCTTCCATGACACAGCTGGACTCCTCACTTCTAAAACAAAAAGGCTTCCCATGGAAATAAGTATTGTCATCCAAGATAGAAGGGTGACTTGACTATGACTGTTTGATTATAAAAATATGGGACAGATCCTAAAATTCTATTGTCTAGTGAAGCCTGTAGTCATATTGCTCTCATAATACATGATGTTGATGGCAGCATTAGGATATACCTTCTGTTCCCCATAACACATGACAAGTGATGTGCCAATCCCTTTGGGTATACCAATCATCCTTCCCACACTATCACATAGCAGTAACCATTTTTTCTGGGACAGGGGGCTCGAAGTAACAGTTGTTCCTGAAAGCTGAGAGGTTTAAAGCCTTCTAAATCAGCTCACTTTAAGCAAAGGCAAATCAATATGTCACTCATATTTAATTTCCTGATGACTAATCCACTCAGCCTAAGCCTACTGATTCTTGTACAGTGATCCCTCGGTTAACAAGATTTCGATTAACGAATTACCTTCCATAAGATTCTTAACTTCGGTTAACGAGCAATCCCTCGATTAACGAATTTCTTACGAGCGCCCCTCCGCATGTTTTCGCTTGCATTTGGTGGCCCACCAGATGTAGTATTAGTCCGCCAATACAGTAATCGGTTCTAGGGCTTAAATTCCTTACTATTTAAGTAAATATCAAGAAGTTTGTACTATTCAATAATTTTAAAAGTTTTATATTAATTTTTTTAGTCATTTTAACAATTATTGAACATAATTGAGGTATAGGAAGCTAGTTTTTTGCGCGCTAAACAGCCTGTCAACACACCAAACAGGCGTCAGTCTCTGTGTCTTTTCAGTGGAGGAAACATCTTGCTTCAGACTCTCTTCAACATAAATGCTTTTTTTCTCTGTTTCCAAGCAAATTATTGGTCATTTTGAAATTTATTTTACATATTGACAAAATATAATGCAGTGCAGTGTTGATTTAAAGAAAATAATCTTGAATTACACCAAGTGAACTAAAACTTTATGGGTGAAATGGCGCCATGGGGTGACTTCTCTTCCACCCCAATGCCTTCTCTTCTCCCCCACCCCCATTCTAATTCCCATCATCATCATCATCATCCAGGAGCCTTCTACATACACACCTCAAAGTAAGTGTACTTTACTGCATTTATTTTTAGTTTGTATGCAATTTTCGGTGAACTGGAACCAATTACCCAAAAACCCATTGAAACAATGGTTTCGGTTAACGAGCAACCTTCTGGAACGAATTGTGCTCGTTAACCGAGGGACCACTGTAATATTATACAAAAGTTAGTGAGACAAAGAGGGAGATGAAGGTACTACAAAAAACTCCAAGAATTAGGCAGACATACTAAGCTACCTAACATGACTGGGAAGTTTTGCTTCCCATCTTCATATCCATACAGTTGTGCTGAGTCATCCTGGGATTTTTGGAGAGAGGAACCCCAATAAAATAAAAAAGCAAAAAAGCAAAATGTTCTAAGTGTTGTTTTTAACTATTAATCTATATTCACAGCATCAAAAAATTTAAAGCCAAGACAGATTCATTTTGCTTACTGAGGTGATATGAATGAAACTATCTTCTTACTTATGGACCAAGCACAGTACATATTGTACTACATAGTAAGGAACAAAACATGAAATCCTAATTCTCTAAATAAGAATACACACTAGGTTTCCAAAACACACTAGTATAGAGTATTAAAATATACTGGTAGAGGATTCACTGTTAGCATCAGAGGAGAGCCCCGTCAAAGGATTCTATGACCCCCTAGTAAGTCGCCCCTTTACAGGAGCCACCTGGCTGAATGGCAGTCAAAAAAAAAGAGTAGTCATCATGTATGAACTATTAGCAGCAATATTATTATACGTACTATATAAATGTCAACAAGTAGAAATGACCAAAAAGAACCTTTTGTTCGAGAAAAAAATAAAATAATTAGTTTAGGCTAGCATCCCCAAATAAATTACAAAATATTAAACTTGTTCCTCAACACACCTTTCCCTTCCAGGAATCTTGGTTGGTTTAGATTCTTGTCTCGGTGGTGGAGAAGGTGGCGGTGGCCTGAGGAGAAATTTTTTTGTAGTAGTCAATTTATAGAGAAAATTCTGAAATACAAAATACAGTAATATCTCCGTTAGCCAGAATCCTTCAAACCCGGAATTGAAATTATCTCGTAAAGTCGTTCCCAAAGCCATAATTTTCCGGAAAATTATGGATTTGGGATCGATTTTCAGAGGGGCACATTTTCCGGAAAATTACAAGAAAATTTTCCCGATACCCGGAAAATTCCGGGGAAGGGGAATTTTCTTACGGGTTTGAGAGATGAAAATCAGGAGTATATATTTTGGAAATTATGAGAAAAATTTTCCGTTACCCGGAAAATTCCGGGGATAAGGGATATTTTTCCGGGTTCAGGAAATGATCTACAGCGGTCCCTCGGTTAACGAATTACCTTCCATAAGAATCTTCAATTGGGTTAACGAAAAAAAAATTTGATTAACGAAATCCTTTTGAAAATCGCATTTTGTTTTGAACATCAGCAGATAAGCTGTGGAGGTACTCAGCCAATTCAGTGATCTCTTCTGTGTTTACATTCAAACTAATCACTATCTGATAAGAATTCCAGCAATGCAAATTAAATTCACCCCAGTCACTTCTATTAAATTTTAAAAGCAAAAAACAAAAACTCAATCTAAAATTAAAAAAAAACTAACAATTAAATAATTCACATCACAGGCGCCAACTGTCAAACATGTCACTGTCACCCCTCCCTCCCCCCCCCCACCTTCCTGAGAAAAGTTTGGGTAAAAAGACTACGTTTACAGGTTTATAAATAAATAATACCTCAGACTAAAGTTAGGATAATATAATTTGCATTGCTGAAATCCTTGCAAGACAGGGAATATTTTGAATATAAACTTCATATATTTTGCACAAAAGATAAAATTTTTGCTCTCCCTAATAAAATTCTTAAATTAAATCTAAAATTTGTATGTCTATTGCAAATTTTAGCTTGTTTATATTCAAATTAATCACTATCTTATAAGAATTCCAGCAATGTAAATTATTTTCTGGCCAGGTAATTTCTATGAATTTTATGAGCTAAAAACAAATATCTTCAGTAAATAAACAAATTATACTTCATCAGACACTATCTGTCCATCAAAATACCCCACCTCCCACTCCCCCCTTTTCCCAGCTGCTGGCTCTCCTCCCTCCCTGAGAAATGTTTGGGTGAAAACACTAGGCTTTTAGGTTTAGTAATAAATAATACATCAAAAAATAGTTAGGATAATATGAATGACATTAATGGATTCCGTGTAAGACAGGGAATAGTTTGAATATAAAAGACATATATTTTGCACAAAAGATAAAATTTTTGCTCTCTCTAATAAAATTCTTAAATTAGATCTAAAATTTGTATGTCAAATGCAAATTTTAGCTTGTTTATATTCAAATTAATCACTATTTTATAAGAATTCCAGCAATGTAAATTATATTCTGGCTTTACTTTGTATGTACTTTTCTGTGAGCTAGAACCAATTACCCAATATCCCATTGAACCAATGGTTTCGGTTAACGAAATTTTCGGTTAACGAACGACCTTCTGGAACGAATTGTATTCGTTAACCGAGGGACCACTGTAATGGGCAAGTTCTGGAACTTCCGAGAAAATTTTTCAGTTACCCGGAAAATTCAGGGGACGAGGGATTTTTTTCTGGCTTTGAGAGTCGTCTCGTTACCCAGAAATCTCTCATTTCCAGAAGTGCTCTGCACCAATTGTTCTGGCTAATGGGGATATCACTGTATTAAACTTGTTCCCCAACACACCTTTCCCTTGCAGGAATCTTGGTTGGTTTAGATTCTTGTCTCGGTGGTGGAGAAGGAGGCGGTGGCCTGAGGAAAAAAAGTTTAGCAGTAGTCAATTTATAGAGAAAATTATGAAAGTACACCAAAGACAGACTACAATACTGTAACATTATAAATTTTTAATATAAAAACAAATCTTAATACAAACAGACCCACAATAGCGCTTATCATAATTGTCCAGATCCAAAAATCGAGATATATTTTCTGAAAACTGAAAAGTCTGAGGTAATACACCTTGCCTTTTCGAACATAAATGCTTCTGCCCGCCACATAATGTATAAATCCAAAACTTGTAAAAACTATAGAAATCTAACAGCTATAAAAACTAGTCAGGTCACCTAAGACTGTAAATACAACAAGCAATTAGTAACACTTTAATACACATGCCTGTGATCTGCATCATTTTCCTCTCAACAAAAATTAATCAGGTGTAGGAATTTGTACAGTATGTAATATCTTGGTGCAATTTTGGTCAACATTAAATTGTAATATTTTGTGATGTAGGGCTCACAAGCATTTATTAAAATTTTAAGATAAATTACCTTGACTTTTGACCCCTGCCTTCCAACAATTAACCCATTATATAATGCAGTAGATAAAAACTGCTACAATAAACCACCTGCAAAGAGATTTTTCAACAAAAAACTTATTTCAATGATCATAATTATGGCCTGAAAAATCTCCGAAGAACATACTGTACCCCCAAACTTACTACGGGCACAAATTATAAAAAATTTGCAAAATGTCCAATTCCCCGGACCAGTCAGAACATAAGCCTTCAGATATATAAATATAAAACAGTTTATTTAAAAAGAGTACATCTTTCACCAAAATTGGGGTCAACAGACTATCACCAACCATCACAGCATGTTGATATATTTTTGTTTGGAAAAAATGGAGGTGGATAAACTAGTTCATGATTAAATGACAAGGGAATTTTGCTACAAAAATCATACAAAGTAAATATCTTTGCTTAGAAACAAATACTGCACTGTACCTGGGAAAAATAGTGTTATTATAAAGTGTTCCATCTACTTATGTTACATTGTGGTGAAAAAATAAAAGCAAATAACTATTTACTTTAAGTGAGCTGTTTGCTCTTTCCACTTGTTTGAGGCATATTATTAAATATGATAATTTTTAAAACAAAACTGTTCCAACTTTCACACTGGAAATACCTGTACTATATATTTATACTGTGACAATACATGCCCCTTGGGCACCACAAGTGACTGTTGTCTTTACACATCTTTTCCCTGTACTGTTTTGTCCTATGCTTATGTAATTCTTAGTGTTGTAGTTAGTAAATAAACATTTTGTAAATTGATTACATTAAACCTGTATTACATCCAAGACCACAAAGAGCACACACACAAAAAAATGGGGAAATTTCCTTTGAGCCAACTAGTTTTCCCCCAATGAATTGACAAAAATCTTGAGCAAGTATGACTTAATCACAATGGGTGCAGGAACCTTTAATTTCACGCTCACACCACCCTTGATATAAAATTTATCTGCTTAATTCAGTCTTATTTGTTATCTCCCTCTACATCATCTGCACATATGAGCAACAACACACATGTAATACCACGATGTATACACAACTTATTCTCGATAATTTATATTCAGACTAATCAATTCGAAGATACACAATGCATGAAGCTTTCATTTATAAATATGCAAAACAAATACTGAGGACAAGGTCCTCTACAGCCAGACACTCAACACCACAGAGATGACTGCATCCTTCCGAATCAACAGCTACTGACAATTAGGATGCTCCACTCACCTCTCCCTTGCGGGAATCTTGGGTGGCTTAATGTCTGGTTGCTGGAGAGGCGGAGGAGGGGGTGGTCTGAGAAAAATAGATGAGTACTTTAAGGGTCAACGGTGGCCGGTGAGGTTAACCCACAATATTCACTCTTGCCAAGTAGTGACAAGAATGATGACATCCTATTTATTCACAAGGATACAGTAGCTGAACTAACTCGTGCAGAACTATCAAGAGCATATATAAACTTTGGTCAGGGAGGGGAAGAGAGACTGGAAGACAGGAGAAAGAATGAAGAAGAGCAGCCCCGATCACTCAAGCTGAATATGAGTCTATTTGGCAGTTCAACAAGTTAAAATATAGCAAAGATCCAGCCAAAAATTATATAACCATCAATTAATATATTTATTGTACTGTACATTGTTCTTCAGTTGAGGTGGCAATCACCCCCAGTTAATAAATTACATTATCAGCCAGTTCTGGGTTTTGACATAATGCCAACCCGGAAAATATCAAAGTAGCACCCACTCAAACACTGGACAACTCCAGAATCACTTAACTCTTTTGGGTAAGAAGTAAATACATTACCCCCTAAAATATATCTGGTACAGGTACTACTCTTCACCTGACCATATATAAATTTCTGGGACACAAAAATATAGACAGATTGCATAATGGTTCACATTTTACTTAAGGGATCATGAGAGGCTGATACAAACAAAGAGTGTATCATCATCATAAGTGTCATAACCCAAATTTCAAGTAAGAAAATTCCCAGACCTTTCAGTTACTGACAGGTTCAATGCTTACTCACAAACTTCTGAAACATGTCTTGAAGAATTATACATGTTAGCTTAGTAAATTTTGGCCTACTTGCAGGAAAAATAAAAATGTGCTTAATGGATGATGTATGCCTTAGTTGAGAAAGCAGTATGAAAGGGAGAGGCAGATAAAGCAAAAAAACAAGTTTAATAATGAAGAAACCATGAGACACAGAGAAGTGGTAATTCTTAAGAAAGCATAACGTAAGGAGCTAGTAGTCTCTCAATACACTCTTATTTAATGATTCCTTGGCCAATCAATGTCGACGGGTCTGCAGTCTTAAATAATGCAGACAACATTTACCACTACGAAATACTTATCATGACATCTGCTTTGTCTACTAATGGCTAGGACTCCCAGGTGGGGTATTTCACACTTTTCTAAAACATTACGGAGCAGATAAACGTACAATAAAACTCAACTATCTGCATTCTAGTACGACTTTTCTATTGTGAACACCATATTGATAAACATTTTAAATTCACAAACAAGAGACCAGATTGTAGAGTCCACAGTCGATGACCTTGACACTGGTTTGTGCACAGCTTGTGATTTAAGAAAACATAAGTAGAAACTAGAATAAAAAAAAAAATTGTGGTCACCAATGACACAAGGAAGTAAAAAAAAATCTAAGACACTAAATTACCACTCATTGAGAAAGGTATATTAGACTGGTTATAAGCAAGTGCGTGCAGTAGATCAGACTCTGAGTGGGGCCTTTGGTGGCTGTCTAGGCCAAGGTATTTCACCAAAGAGAAGCGTGAGTAGTCGTCTGGAGGGCAAGGTCACTTTAAGCTTCACCACAGAATAAGAAAGTTGTCCATGGCAGGTGAGACAGCATCTACCACTGTCTGAGCATTGAAAATGTATATGGCTTACTTCCATAAGATTCCCCAAAATAGTTTGTAGTTGGAGCAACTTATTATCGCCTGTGATAAGTCTTTGTTAGAATTTTAAATGAGTATTACAGTACGTCTGTATACCTCCTATATCATATTTTAACTCAGTACAACATTTGTTATTACCGGTACTAATTGTAGTAAAAATAAATCAAAACTAAGGAAGACTTGAATCTTAAGCATCTGTACAGTACATGATCAAGAAAGGAGATATGGATGGTAAAATTGTTACTGTTTATCTCACATTAAATATAAACTGAAACAATCACTGTTATTTCCTTTAAAGATATGCAGGACAGAGAGCTCCTGTATAAACACACTTACCGTACACATACAGTACTGTATTGGAGTTTAGTTCCCCAACAAAATTATGTAGCAAAGGAACACTCTCTTCTTACACAATATGGTGGGTTCACTAGGATGGTTTTAACATGTGTTTTAAGAGGGAGTGTGATATGTTAAGAGGAATACAGTACAGGAATAACAATAATCAGGTTCTTCTATTATATCATGGAGCAGCAAGACATAATGACACCAATCCTTAAACATTAAACTGAAACCAATGTCTTAACTGCAGCCAACGCCAACAGACACCGCTATTTCCCGCCGAGACATTTAAATACGTATGGTGATCCCGTGCTGTTTTAGACCAGCCACCACTGGTAAACAACCTGTTTCCCTCCAGAAGTCTTTCAAGTTGTTTCTAAGTAAGTTTGTAAGTAAGTTAGGAAAGTAGAAGTAAATTGTTACAAGCAATGTAAGTGAGATATCCCGAGGTAAAATAAATTAAGTAAGTATATTAAGAAAACACAACCCACTGACTTCCTTATGGAAACACTACTGTCTGCACCACCCAAATATCAGCCGCTGTTGACTGCCAACATCCAAACTTCACTTGGCAACAGCTGATCCCTGACCATTATTGTTTTTATAATGTAATTGTGCATGGAGAAAATCATCCACCAGATGAGTTGTTAAATAAGTAAAGACTTTTGTCCCACATAGTCTGTTATTCTGCATATGCTTGTCTCCAATTTTAAAGAAAATTTACTATTTTTGTAATTTGAAAATCCCAGTTTTATTGTTCATAAGCAGAGTAACCAATTTTTCAAGGACCGCAGTACTGTATAAGGGTTTAGTTGATAAACTGTCTCATAGCTGATATACAGTACATTTATTATCTTTCCTGTTGACCCAGAAATGGATTTGCAAAACTAGGCGATTCCTCTAAAATTTTAAGCCCATAGACTGTAATTTTCACATCTTCTCATCCTATAAATTAAGTTACCCAGTTAACTTTCACAATGAGTCAAACCAGTTACCTACAGTCATTTCAATTTGTGGATCAGTCTTTCCTGCCTGTGCTGGAGCATAAGCAAGAACTGCTTCTCAGTAAAACTTTAAACTACATTTATACCTTGGGTACTCAAGTAAAAGATAATGTGAAAAGCTGTACTTAAAATACAGTAAACATCCATTAAACCAGACTTCACTAACCAGGACCTGCAATCTGAATACTGTAAATTGGTCTATATCTGACCCTTCTGTACGTTATAGAAAAAAATTGATAATTCTGGAATATTCAGATTTATCACACAATTCTTCTGGTCTACTTGGTCAGTTCACACAAATGCCACAGGGTCTAATTGGACTCTACCCACGAAAAAAAAAATAAATCTAGAGTATTTCAATTAAGAATTAAAATAATCCAGTCTTATGAGTTGCCACAAGTGATCAAGATTGTTATACGTTTAGGTGGGCTGTGACTCAGCAGAGGATACTCAATGCCAACGCCAGTCCTTTGTTAAGTGATGTACAGCACACAACACAACCTACAGACTTATGCAGTGCTATTTCTGTGTTTCTTTTTGTGTGGTAATGTTTGTTACAAGGCAAAAAAAAAGGTGCATAAGCATACAAGCACTGTTGGTAAACCGAATTGTCACTTCACTCACTATACCTTGACCTTGAGTGGTGTTAAAAGGTTAGCTCATATAAATGTTGTTTTTGTAAATGAATGTCAAGTTATTGTTTTATTTTTTTATATTTAATGGAATACGGATGCTACAGGGTATGGCATATGTTTGTCAAATGCATGCAAATGTACTGTTAAAAATGGTCATAAATAAATTATTTCTTATACCATTGTAAATGCTTCTAGAAAACATGTAAATTTGCAAAACCCATACCCAGTTTACCCAAAATTATTCCAGTTTATTTACTGTAAATCTCAAACACTGCTTATAGTTCTCCACAAGATACAGTATATAAAATATGCCTAAAGGTACTGTATATTCTAGTGACAATGGAATCAGTACCACAGTGAAGAAAGAGTGAGTTGAATCAGAGCAGGTGCAGAGAGGTACCTGTGAATTAACTTTTTATGTATGATATCAAGCTTAGTGGTGAAAGTCATTAATGTGAGTACTGCACTAGTACGATTATAACTAATACAACTACTCAAGACACTCATTCTAATAAAAACAATAATAATAATAAAATTGAAGGATTGATCCTGAAATGCCATTGTATTGCCAGTGTTGAGGGTGAACCTCAACACTGATGATGGGAGATAAAAAAATTAGTTGACTTCTTGCCATCATACCCAGGTACCTATGAGGAGACCTGATGGAAGACCGTTACCATTTAAGGCTGAAGACTGAGGGTTCTGGTATCACACAAGCACATATGGTCTGTGACCCTCATTTAGCTCGGACTCAAATCTCCAATTCATGGGTCAATCCTTAGTTCCATCTTGTTGAAGTAATATCCACTGAGAGAAGGGAAGGTAATGATGTCACCCAAACCATATGCAGTTATAAATTGTGATTCCAGCATCATCCTTCACTGTGCCCAGGTGACTGAAACTGAGGGTTGACCCATGAAATATCAAAAAACTTTGTAACCGAGCCAAATGAGGAATTTGGACCCTTAAGTGGTAGCTGTTATGAACATCAGGTTTGTTTTTAGATGCCTGGATATGATGGGAATGACTAAACTAATTTCTGAATTAGATGACTAAATTAATTTCTGAATTAGTTTTAGTCACCCATGATGGGTTGTAACTTGGGGTCAACCCACAAACTTGACTGGCAAACCATGAACCCACTGAGCCAGGCATTAAGCTATAAATAGTCATAACATTACTCCTATTTTCATATATAGTATCAATTTCTGACAAACTTGATCACATGTAAAATCTTGTCTAAGTATTTATGTTGCTGACAATCTTAACATATTCCAGTATTCAACTGTCTTGGCACATGAACTATTTATAAGGAATTTTATATACAGTATTAAACAATTATCACTTGGCTGTGCAAAACATAACATGTGAAAATAATGCTGAATACTTAAAAACCATTAAATTAATTATTTCACAATGAAGGGAGGTGACACAAAAAGACACAAACACAAGTAACAACAGACGATGATCATGAACACCGTGCTTAATGTATGGGAATGTGCAGTTAAAGAAGGTGCTGTATCACAAATCACAAGGTGCTTTAGTTTAAATGTGGGGAAAACAAAAATTCCAAAGATTAAAGGTATATGGACACTCTCACTATATCCTTTTCTCACAGTGATTCTTCCATGGACCAAACCTAATGTGCCTATTTATCTATCTATATCCCCTATACTTGTGTCTATTTATCTATCTGTATCCCCTATACTGTACTATCTCATTATTCTACCTACAGGTGCTGTAATCTCCTCCAGTGTTTTAATCCTCAGATAACAGTACAGTATGTTCTCCTCCCCATGCATCCTCCTCTCAATGACACACTCCCTCACTCCTCCACATCCACCCTCCTCTATGACATAAACTCACCTCACTCTCTCCTCCATGCTCCTTCTCTCCCCAAAACAGAGCAACATTGTCTCATCCACATCTCCCTTTATCTTTATGCCTTATACACTAATCCTCTTGCCTCCCATCCCTTACACCAGATTCATAAGTTATCTTCACTGTCACTTTTCCATCCATCCTCCCAATACACCCAAACAAGACAAGAAATTCATTGTTTAATCTCTCAACACTACTTCCTTTATTCCTCACTCTTCATCCAAATCTTAAGAAAATTCTTTCCCAATTCTTTCTGTCTCCTTATCAGTCAAGTAAAACTCACCCAAATTTCATTCCCAAACATAAGGAAAGGTTAAATTATGCCTCAAATTGACTCGACTGAACTGCCACCTGTCGGCTCTTTGTAAGTCTTGATATCCCCAACATCCATTTCCCCCTCCTCACTAAAATTACTACTTAAACACTTGAAAGCTTGGAACCTCAATCATAAAGTTTCACAATTTGATTCTAGTTTCTCAAAATTCAGTCTTACTTTCATTACTAAATCCAACCTCAATTTTGTCAGTTTCTTTTACCCTTTTCTACAGTTTTTTCAACTCTTTTCTACAATTTCTTTAAACCATTTATATAGTTTCTTTCAACCTTTTATACAGCTTTTCATTCTTTTCTAATCATAATTGTCTGTCTCTACTGCCGCTAAAATCATCCTCACCTCCCCATTAATAAGTTCACTAATCAACCATGGTAAGCATCACACACCCATCTTACCCATCAACCTTTAATCCTTCATCTTAACCCAAAACCTAAACAAGTTCTGATGTATGTCTTATATTTTGAAGAAGCCATTCACTACTTCTGACAGCTTACAAACCAAATCACAACACTGTACCTGAAATATTCTGTAACCCTTAATACAAATAACACACATGTAAATAAATATAAATACTAAAGTTATGCATAAATTATCTGACCTATTTTTAAACTTAATAACATAGACAGAACAAGGTACACATGTGGAGTTCTATGAAGAAAAGAATAAAAACATGAGTCGTTTATCAAGGACAATAAAGCCAACTGTTCTATCTGTGATGTTTAGAAAGTTGGAAAATGAGTCAAATAATTTATGGGCACCCTCTATTATTACAAAACAGTTTCCATAAATAAGTGAAATAGTAATGATGATAAATAATATAAGGTTAGTGTTAAGTAAAAACAAGGAAAACAGGAGAGATCCACGCACCTCTCTCTAGTATCCCTTTTGTTAGGCCTGGGCTCAGGGCGGCGAGGAACAGATAAGCTGAAGGTGAAAGAGACAAAATATTCAGCTAAAATCTACAGGACCAAAATCCAGAGGAATATTAAGTCAGGAAATATAACATGGCTGAAATGGATAATTGAAGTAAACCCAAGAAGGTTAAGATTAATACAGCCCGGACCTGAATATATTGGGTTAATCCAAGAAAGATTAGGATACAGTATATCTATATTTAAAACATATGTTCATGCTCACCAAAGCAACACCCATTTCTCTGACATACATGATCTGGTGTTCTTCTTAATTCATGTACAGGAAATAAGCAAAAAAAAAGGCATGAAAGCACCAAAGTCCATTATTAAACAAAAGTAATGTTCTGTTAATGTGTAGATGACGACCTTCACCATAAATTGTAACAAGCGTAAATTTTTGTGAGTGTATAGTTGTGGAAATTAAAGTCTAACAAATATTTGCTTGGCATGTAAAAGTGGAGTTAATCATCATACTACCATGTTCAAGCAAGACACGGTAAAGAACAAAAAACAAAAGCACAAGTAAAGTATTTTAATCTTCAGAAAAACATTTCCAAATGATCCATGAAGTGAGTTATTCTCCCTATACAATCTTCCCCTACTCCACCCGGGTTCCCAAGTAACCATATACATTACAGCTAGACCCCGACTTACAACGGGGTTAGGGACCCAAATCCAGGTCGTAAGTCCGAATGGTCGTAAGTCCGACATTGATAAAAAATAAAAAAATAAAATAAACAAGAAATAAATTCAATTTTTTTTAAATAAAAAATCTACAATGAAATACAGTACAGTAAAAGTAATAAATAATGAGGAATGGATACAGTACAGTGAAAGTAATAAATAATGAGGAATGGATACAGTGTGACTGAGCACTTACCTTTAATGTAGTCAGCTGAATGCACATGGGGCCCCCATAATTTTCTAATTATACATGGAGACTACATTAACTGGAAACGTTTTGGTATAGAAAATGCGTGCGTCATTTGGAAGAAAAAAAAAAAAGGTCACAACTGCAGCGGTCGTAAGTCGGGGACTACCTGTATATATATATTTAGTCCTAAAGCATTCCATGATGTCTTCTTCCAATCTCTCTATCATTTCATCTCCCAAACTCTACACCTTCTGATTTATTATGTATAATGTGTTTCACAGTGTGCTCTGCTTCTTTTCTCTCTTCTCCAATGTACTTGACACATTCTCCTACAATCTTTTTTGCCCTTATACAGTATACTTCTCTTAATTTGTACATTTTCTCATATTACTCTACCAATTCCTGTTTCATCCACCTCAACCATATCTCTAAATGTCTGACTCACTCCATTTTTCTTTTTAACATTGACCTCTCCTTATCCACAACACTATTTACATGGCCCCCATTCTTGCATTACTTACTGTACGTATCTCCTTCCAGAACAGTTTGTCATTTTCACAGATTTCATTCATCCTTTTACTAAATCTTCATCCACTCTTACACTCCTGACAATTATTGAAGTTTAGAAAATAAATTGTTAAAGACTACATCTTTATGACAATTACATGAAATTCTGAAAGACAGATACACACACACATACAATAAAAAAATATTAAGATATGTGAGCTAGGAAACAAGAGACACACCTTATATAATAATTCAGTAATAATCTCTTCAGCAGTGTACTGTATATATAAAACACAATATACCCAACAGCTTACCCGGGGACATGATCCACAATTAGAGTATGTAATGATGAATAACCTGCATATAAAATGTTACAAAAACTTAATAAACCACAATGACCTGGCAAGACCAAAGGAGACATATAGTGCTTGATGGCAGGCCAATATTATCCTGGGGTATTGCTACTACTGATAAATATATTGTAATCTGACCACATCATGAATACATTTGAATCAATTAGTTGTCTTAAAGACTAGTGAAGATTCAGGCTTGAATCTGAGACTCAAGAATGCTCCTCCTATCCTAAGTCAGCCAAATTGGAAGTTCACCTCACCTATTGCTTGCCAGTTTAGAAATTTTCTCAAAAGAGAAAGGAGGAAATCCAGGTCATCTGCTAAACTTCTTGGACACATTAATGGATTTCATACTTTAATCATACAATAGTGGTCTATGTAACCTCACAGGTGATCTGCAAACCTGACTGCATCCCAAAACTATGCAAACCCCTAAAATAAGAAGTTACTATACTGTGCTTGTACAACACCGGACTAATTTTGTACTTCCGAATGTCATTTAAACATCTCAACTTAAAGATTCCAGAACAGGTTAAACTGATATTCCCTTTAGAAAAGTCAATATATAAGCAAAAACTATTGAAGTCTTTATTATAGCAATGTAATACTGTAGTGTGTGCACAAACTAGTGCATCAAGTTGCTGAATGTAAACAATGTTCACCACTTGATAACCAAATATCATAAAAAACTGCAAAGTTGTGTGGCTGAAACTAGAACAATGTTGTAAGTAGTATCACTCAAAGATCAAAACCTCTGTTGTGATCAACTTGGAATAAGGAGAGCATCCCCAAGTCTAAACTCTGACCTGGACTCCACACTAGTCTTTGAGACAACTACAGGTACCAATCATATGGATTCTTTCTGCAGGCAGGCTGTAATGCATTCACTTATTGTAACAACACATTGTCTTTTTGGATTATGTTCTTCTCGTGCCAAACATTGTCTCCTAGGTATTATAGGTACTGTCAAGGGGTACTTGGCAGTCAATCATCTCTTACAGGTTACTCACAATGATCTGTAAACATAAACATTTTCATCTATTTCCCGAACACTGAGGCTGATATCACTGCAGATATAAATTAAGTCACCTGACTGGCAAAATAAAAACAGATACAGGCTAAAGCAGATTGCAACTACAGCTCCTCCCTGACTTAAGACCTACTCGACTTACGACCTGCCTAAGTCGTACCCAAATTTTGTCAAATTACGTATTTTCGAGTCCCAACGTCAGTGATTGCGCTGTGTACTGACAAAATTCACTTTAAAATGGCTGGCAAGCTTAAAAGTGAAAGTTTTGTGGTGCTGAGAAGAAAAAGAGACACCCATTTTAGATTTTCTATGTATTATTTAAGCATTTTTGACTTACGACCTGGATTTGGGTCCCTAACCCCGTCGTAAGTAGGGGAGGAGCTGTATATGTCATTAGTATAGTGTATGGCCAGAGGTAAAGTACTGTACAAGGGGAAGAATGTGGGTATACATATGATGAAAGGGATATAATGGCCGAGTTGTTAATGGCAATGTACTAAAACAGGTGGTATGAAGTAAATTTTGCATAAACCGTCCTAATGTCCAATTACTGTGTTTATGGGACCTAAGTTCAAACAGAGATAAAAATCAAAGGATATATATATATGAAATTTTATGAGGAGAAGATAAAACATTATTGAATCAAAATAATGAAGCCAACAATAGGTAAAATTATTCAGTTCACAAAACGAAAGTATGCAGCAAACCTTTCATTTCCCTCCATTCGGTTATTATGATGTGGTCCACGAATGTTTGGTATCCTAGAGTTGGAAGAGAGTAAAAATTTAATGACTCGGAAAGAACATCATGTGTTTTTCTTGTAAATATGTGATTACTCTGAAGGTTAAAAGCTTGTACAATGTACAGTACTAGCAAGTCAGTCATAAACAGGAGGAAATAATGTTACTATATGTACTGTACATCTCCCTCAGTGAGCTGAACAATGTAGTACCAGGGTGACATGAAGCAGGGTTAGTGTGAAGGATAACTCACTAACACATGCATGCATGTACAATGAAAGACAAAAGTCATGTCATGAAATTTGGTGAAAACATATGCCAAAGGACTAAACTTTTGGTGCACTCTGCCATGTGGATAGGGGCTCTCACAATGTCTCACGAGTTATATTTAATCTTCGGACAAAACCGCGACACGACTTTTGTCTTTGATTGTACATATGCACATCTACAGGTACTGCAAATATATCATATGTGCTAATAACCCCTGTCAAAATTTGCATGGCAATTTGGACGAGTTCTAGTCTATGGTACATCATTTCACTACTCCAAGCACTGGGGAGGCATCCGGCAGTGGATTGATATGGCTGTAAAATATATAGTGGTTCTCATGTATGAAGTAAATGGTGATAAGAATGAAAACAAACACTATAGAGGTGTATTATATGGTAGGGGAAGAACAGTGTGGATTCAAAAAAAGGAATAGATGTGAACAAGTATTTGCACTGAGAAAATTAAGTGAAAACTAGCTGCAGCAGGGGAGGACTTGATTAGGTTAAGTTGACAACTCCATTTAAAGGATGTTTAAAACAAGTTTACATTGTTATATAAATATTCCTGACAAATGGCTTGAGTTTTAGAAAGACTTTTGTGTATAACCTCAGATAATGGGTGTGAGTTGCCCTATTGCTTGGAGTTCCTGTCTCTGTCCTTCCATCAATAATGGATACCTTAAGTACACAAGTACAGTGTCATTTATACATGTGGAATTGATCCTGAAATCCCATTTTAAAATGGGCATGGATTGGGTTACTCTGATCCCTCCTTCCTCCCTTGGAAAACCAAGGAGGATAAAGATATCATGTGAGTACAAGGTATCATACATCTTCAAGGCCCTACAGCCAGCAGTGGCCCACAACACTCAACCATCTTGGCTTCATGCCACCATAAACCATGATCTTCAAAGTATTTATAAGCCAAAATTACATATTTGCAGTGAATATTATGTTATTTGTGGCATTTTCTTGCAATACTCTGGAGCATAAGGTGTTAAAATCAGTCAAACTCATTCATAAATATGTCTCAATGTGGATTTATGAACCAATCCAAGTGTTGCCCAAGTATGTTTATCTTGGGACTCTAGTACAGTATCTTGTGATTACTAAGCTAAGCTTACATGTACTCCTAGGTGTTGTACACCAGATATGACTAATGTGCAGATTATTGTTCTTAATCTTTCTTCTTTTTAAGAAATATCAAATACATTTTCCTTCCAATTATCAGCCTGATATTTAATCACCTGTCATGGGGGCCAACAGCTTAAGGCACAAGGTGATGTGAAAGGTATAAAAGCAGTCGGTTATGCGGCACGTGAAAGAAATATTCACGTGGCAAATTCACGAAATATTACTGCAGTAACACAAAGATGATTATTCAGTAATAATATGTATACAATGGAAATTATATGATTACCTGGGATCTCGTGGCTCAGGTCTTCTGGGTACAGCTGGTCGAGCGTGAGGAGCCTCAGGTGGTCGTCCTCCCCTTATGGGTGGTGGAACTTGTCTCATGCCTGCCTTGTCACTTGCTCGAGTACCTTGGGAGATGGGGAAAAGTTATGAGTAGGATTTTTCTACTTAACATGAGCTGTAACTACTAAGACAGAGGCATGTAACACCTCTGTATGACTCAGTTCAGTAACTTTTAACTGAAAAATAACTGCTAATTCTTGGAGTTTAAATATACTGGCCTTGTCCTACAGTATGTGTAATACATCACTAATGCATCCTATAATTTATTACTGGAGCCTGACACAGAGCAGCAGCAAATGATCAGAACTTAATTAAACTGAGGAAGGAAAAGCAGGAAGTTATCCATATCAACTGAATAAGCATAAAAGAGGAGTCATCTACACTATCACTAACTCAAAACTGGGGCTGCAGATCACACATTCCCTGTTTTGCATACTGACCATTAAGGCTAACTACCCAAAATTAGCGAAGTGAAAAGTTTAACCAAAACTACAAAATTATACATCACATATTATAACCTGTTGTGAACACAGGTAAATTAATGTAAAAAAATTTTCACCGAGTGCCAGGATTCGAACACGGACAACCAAGGTTGACAATCACGCAGCCATCCACTGGACCATGATGGGCTAAAAGCTACCCATCCTTAGCTACTCACTTGCAGCTCAAGGTCCCATGTCCAACACTGTGGGTCTGATGGGTTAGGGCAGCCCCCACACATGGGTCCCAGAGCTTTTAATAAAATTCCCAAGAGGTCTGGGTTTGAATCTCGGCACTCACAAGTGAAAATGTTTTACATTATACATCACAGTGGTTTACTTTGGTATGATGTTGTAATACTTATCAATTCATCTATAAGCAAAGTTTTGTGTTGGTGTGGTTAATATTAACAATGAAAAGTGAAGTCATCAGTATGAACAGATGGAGGACAAGTATAACCACTCTCACAGTCATGGTGGAGAATATTAATAGGCAACACTGTAATATATCACCTGGAGCCAAGCGATGGTTAGGCCGCTGCTGTTGGCCAGGGGGCGGTGAATGCGATGATGATCGTGACCGACTACTTCTACTGGCAATACTGGTCCTACTGGACTTGCTGCCACTCCTACTTCTACTATGACTGCTGTATGATGATGACCGGGAAGATCTGAAAAAATAAAGACAAGTTACAGTACAGGGAGTAGAAATATTAATTTAAGTATGACCTTCATAGGCTCAACATATTGCTTAGCTCATCATTTTGCAAACTCATACATTTGGTAAAATCACTTTACATCTCTTGCTGACATCCTAATAATCCCGAGACTTCTAACACACAAAGCATGACATTCGGATCATAGATGACATAGATGTGTTTCCAATGTGCATAGCCCAAAAGAAAATATTTTCTGGTTTTTTTACCACCCTCAAGATTTTCATGTCCATAGTTGCTAATCCTTATGATGTTTGAAACAAATTTACGAATTTTACAATTCAAAACAAGTTCTTAATAATTGAAACTTTAATTAAATTCAACCTAACAGTCCAAAATTTTACTAATGCTGTGACTTTTATGTGTTATTCTAAGTAAGGTGTCCAGTTCCAGACCAGCCTCCAGGTAGTGTAGTGGTGTGTATAAAATCTCTTCCTTGGTCTACACTTTTAACTGCTCTTTATGCTGATATATTTGCAATGTCTGCATTTTTATCATTCCTTCACTAGTTATAATAAGATTCTTCCTTCCTCCCTTTCAAATCTAGCTCTGTCATCTTGAGTGTCTTGGACTCGTAAGAGAAAAGGATGTACATGTTCTAGACTCAGTTGATGTCATTCAACAAAAAGACAATTCATACCCGAATGTCAGTGTTGTCTTAACTGACTCCTGGGAGCTCATTTTCATGGTGATTGATGAATTCCAAAATGAGTCAATGAAAATATCTTTCTGAAAACTATCACACCATAGACAACCCTGATTATTTCTGACAAACCTCTCTTCAACATATACTAGTCCCCACTTATATCTGAATCACATCCCACCTTGATGATGAATGTGATGATGAGCCTGTCGAGTAACTTCTTGTGCGGGAAGTCTTTTTCTTTCTGGAAGAACGAGGTGGGGTTTTCCGTCGAGCCCAGGGGTCTGCCCAAGCTTCTGCTTCACCTCGTGTGCCGCCTCCTGTTGAAACGACCTCTGTGTACCGATCGTCTTGCCACACACGGCCACGCACATATCTGAAAATTACAGCACATTAACTGTTATTTTGTTAAGAAATGAAGCAGGAGGCTTTTGAATACTGTAAAAGATTACTCTTCAGTGACTCTGCAGCCTGAGCTGCTCATAATGGATGAGACACTGCACATTTTCACTGCAAAATGGAGAAGTCTGGTGCACTTTAAGGTTAACTTTATATGATTTTCTTGAGACGAAAATTAAAATTTTGAATTGCCTCGTGTAAACATCTCACCATATCAAACTATGAAAAGAAAGTAATACTGTACAGTGGAGTCTCGATAATTGAAAAATACAAATTCGCGGGCACTGTACCTCTATTACTACCTTTTTCTTTAAATTTTGGTCAAATATTCATAAATTGCAACCGAGCGCTGAATGCTGCAGTGTTTATTTACATGGAAAACCATAAAAGTTGTGGAAATATCATTTCATTGCGTTGGTTTGACTTCAAAGTAAATAATACTCATAAATCTTCCCATTAGCCAGAATAATTGGTGGAGATATAATTAAAATTACTTTTGAAAATGTCCTCTGCACACAGTAGTAGTGATACAATGTCACTCTTGGCTTGTATGGTAAAACAAGAATGTCTACCAAATCAGCATGCAAGAAACAGTGAATACTGTACATGTAAAAGGGAACAATAAGACAAACATTACACAAGCCATCAGTTGAGTGCGAGCAAATTAAATATTCTTGGTGCAAGTTCTTACCTTTCCTCACCACCTGATGTTGTTCTTGGTCTCCGCTGAACTCTTTCCGACACTTCACGCTCAAATTTCTCCCGGCGTGACCTCTCCTGACCCCCACCACGCATATTATACCTTGGATCGACATGGTAACGAACTTCAAAGTTTTCAAAGTGTCCTGCAAAGGTCATTTATGTATCTGAGTCTGATAAAAGATTTTTTAAGTGACACAATACATTGAACTGACATTGAGTTTTACTCTGATGTAAGTTGTAAAAAAAAATGAAACCACAGAATAACAAACAAAAATCCAACAATACTGTAATAATTCAAAAACTGTACTGCAGTGAACTTACTAAACAGTATTTAAGCAAACTATGGCATACTGTACACACAAAGTACTCTCACATATAATAATACACGCCAGCTTACCACCACGGAAATGTCTTATAGCTTGCTTCTCATATGGATCCAGATACTGATCAATGATCTCATCTGGCTGTTTATAAACCGGTGATGCTGGACGAGTGTAGTAGTCATTCTCACGGTCTAGTTCTGCTTGACCCAAGCTGAGGTTGAAGCGCTTCTCTTCAAAGTCTGCATCTGTCTCTTTACGCTTATTTGCCCTTTTCATCATCTAAAAACCAAGGAAAGAAAACAACAAAATATTTGCAAAAAGTTTGTCATTCAGTACATTATATGATGAAGAAACCCTGCCAAGACTTAAGTGGGTTACATTCATGTACAAATTTTTTACCAAATCTAACCTTATCTGTTCACGTTACCACATTACTGTACCAAGATGAGGTTGGGAGTATTATATAGCAGATGACAGAACAAGTGAGGCCCATCACAGAGTGTAACTACCAAAGGGAAGCAATCAAAGAAAACAATCATAAAAATGAGGAAGGGCAGCCCATTACTTTCTGGCCTTAATACTTCAATGAGCAACTGAGGCCAACCAGTCTCCTTCCTTTAAATAACTGTCAATACCTAATACATGTTTATAAAACAAATTACTAGCTGGCTTGAAGGAATAAAAGCACAAACCTCCTTGGCATAACGAAGTCCACGTTCCCATGCAGATTCAAAAGGTGAAGGCTCTGGAATGAAGCGACGCACTTCTCGAGGCTATCGGGGAGAAGAAATTTTAATTATATGTTCCACCGACAGTTACGGCTGCAACAGTAACATAACACCGCCCAAAAATTTCCCAACAAAACAATGTACGTAGTCTGATCTACCATAAAAATTCAGTCTTAAATTTAAACACAAAAAAGCTAATGTAATCTCTTCTCACTGACATACCCTTGTGATTTACCAACTCATTCACCGACTCAACCTATCTCTTAATTAAAACTTCCTAAAATATAAAATAAAGGACTTCTAAACTTCTAGTTTATAACCAAATATAGATTGAGTAACTCCTGTAAAATCAACAACAAGTCTGCAGCCTGATAACCCAGGGTTCCCATGATCCCTGACATGAGTGATTAGGACTATACTGTACCCCAAAAACACAAGAAAATGGTTGTAACTTTCTTCACAAAACTATAATCCCCAAAGGCAGTATTTGGAGGTGCCTGTTGCTTGAGAGCAATATGTTGGGTAAACAGGATGCTGATAAGAAGAAATAAAAAGATGTAGCCAAAAAATTAGTGTAGAGGAAGAAACAGTCTTGGTGTGCTCAAGTAGTACGAACATATTAGGAGAATAAGAAGTGACATGGATAAGAAGAGTGTACAAGTCAGAGGTTGATGGAAGGAGAAAGATGGGAAGGCCAAGGAAATGAAAGGACAGGGTAAATAATAAACTTGTACAGAGGGGAATGGACGTCCAAGAAGAACCAGTGTGCATGAATCAGCAGTGAGCACGGCATCAAGTGATTTTTTAAGGAGGGATGTGCTGACTGTTAATCCTGGCTTGTGTGAAGCAACAGGGATGAACCAAGTTTGACCCTACAGCTTTACTGTATTTCTTACCCTTCCCCTCTCACTGTCCTCCTCTTTATCAGTTGTAGCTTGGGGTTTGGATGGAGCAAACATGTTGTAATTCCCTTTGTCAGACACTCCTGGATGCAGAAACCTGCAATTGGTGCCCCAAGTACACTGGCCTTTGTTGAAAAACCTGTAAAAAATTATATTAATTACAAACTTATACTCTTGAGTGGGACATTTGGGAAAGAAGGAAGATCTGAGTCACAAAATCCCACTTTATAGGGATGAAATGGCTCACTTGTGAGATACACAGTTGCTTGGCACCTCCAGAATGAGCCTTCCATTACCCAGGAACAATGCAATGCCTAGCAGCAGGGGGGGAGGGGGTGGCTAAACACACAGTGTTTGCTGGAACTTAATGTACAGGTAGTTCTGCTATAACGCGATAATTGTGTTCTTGTAAAATATCGTGTTATAGAAAATCGCTAGAAATAACAGGGCTTATGGAGAAAATAGGGTTAGGTGCAGATTACTCGAAATCGAAAAAATTTAGTAGTTAGCCTAACACAAAGGATAGCACAGTCTAAATAAATGTTACATTCATATCTAATAATGAAATCATACAGTAAATTTAACACTTTACCTTGAAAAAATATGAATGTAACTTGATGGGGGAGAAGGGTGATTTTGAGGTTGATAACATCAAGCTTCTCTTCAAGTGTTATATCCTTTCTTTTACGATAATCACCGGGAATTCTATCATCAGAATGCTTTTTGGAGATATTCTTCTTTACCATATTCACAGTTAATACCACAAAATTGGAGAAATAGTAAGCAAAAATCGCGTTATAGCAAACAAGCGATCGCGTTATACAAATATTGTTCCGAATTCATAAATCGCGTTAGAGCAAATTCGCGTTATCAAAACACGCGTTATAGCAGAACTCACTGTACCTTGATTCACTGTGCAAGTGTGAATTTTTTAGTTATCCTGCTCATTGTCTGGTGAGGGATATCAACCATCCTGTGATAGATCAATATTAATGTATGAACACATATAATGAAAATACTGAGAAGTTGTAAACAAATCATCATCTAATTGTCAGTTAAATAGTATTATGAGATCTCTTCACTTTAAACAAAATATGAGCAACCATAAATTAGAATTAAGTAACAAAAATGTTATAGGCATACAGCATACCAGGCTTGTAATTCCTGTGTGTTAGTTTCTGATAGCTCCTCAGGCCAACTTACCTACACACAGTTTTGGGTTCTTGCCGTAACAAAGAATCATCCTCATCTTCATCACTCAGCTCCCCATCTTCACGATTTTCTGGATCACATTTTTTCTTTCGTTTATCTCCCTCCTCACCTGGAAAACCAAAAATAAGGATCAAGAACCGAGCTGTTATGTGAGGAGGGAAAAGAGAGATAGAGAAATCATAAGTGAAAAAATAATAATAAAAAAGCAATTATGTTATGCTTTAAACAAAAAAAATGATGACTAGCAAAACCTATAACTTTTTTGGGTTAACACATCCAACTTGCAACATAAACACAACCCTTACACCATACCTAACTGACCATCCTACCCATCCATGTATTCCCAAACACTCTCACCTTACTCCACACACACCCTTCTCCCAACCCCAATACACATCCTTTCCTAAACCTACACATCCCTCCCAATTCCCACAAACCCCTCTCTCCATTCAAAAACTCTTTTCCCACTCTCATAAAGCCCTTGTTTTTTTCACTCACTCATTTTTCTCACACACCAATCAGCACATTTCCACACATCCAACACTGTATCTTACTAGTGTCCCTTTCAGATGTCTTTTTCTCTATATTTCTAGGGAGAATTCCTCACCAATGTAAAGTAAATCCACTTCTGATCTAAGCTTGTCAGAAAGGATCCAATCACAACCACAAAAAAAATAACCAATCTCTGAAACTAAAGAAAGTGTGCATCGAATTTGATGGCCTAACGTCCTGCCAAGGTGGTGGGATAAATTACTGAATGCTAAGAAACATGCATCAGATTTAATTAATCTTTACCTTGACAAGAAATACATTTTCTTGAATATCAACTACTTATATCTATGTTTTTAATAAACAAATTATAGTAGCATTTAACAAATTATATGAATTATGTCATTTTTTCCCCCAAAAATTTACTTGAATACAGTATACAGTATACTGAACTTCACAACACATACGTCAACAAATACCGGAGACAAACTACTGTACACACAATCCTGTAAATATATTAACAAGTACATTCAAGAGGCCAACTGAGCACATACCTTCTTCTCCTTCCTCCCCCTCTTCTTCACCACTTTCCCTTTCTGCTTCAAAATCTAATTCATCTCTTATACCCAGACCTTCATCACTCCGACGCTTTGATGGTGGTTTACCACGCCCTTCATTAACTTTCTCCCTCACATCTTTTCTCTTGTCTTGAGGTCCTTCTTCTTCACCAGACTTTCTTGGAGTTGGTTCATCATCCTCTTCAAGTTCACCATTCAGCTGCATTAGTGAATTAAAGAGTCAAGTCAGATATAATGTAAATTAGCAAGACAAATCATATGTACATGGGTCCATACATGAGGTGTGAAGGTAGTAGAGAATGAGGAGTTGAGATGTGTTATTTGTGAGGCCATGATGTATGGAGGGTATTCTCAATGAGTGACCCTGTAGTGAGTGTTATCAGTATGTGACCTTGTTAAGAGTGTTCTTGTTAAGTACGAACTAATCATACAAATATTTAAGTATGAATTTGAACTTTCCTATAAAAACACAAAGTACACACAACACCACAACAAACACTGAAACGTCATTCACACAAAACTTGGGTCACGCAAGTTTGACCTACAACTGTGGCTTTGGCCTTCATCATTATGTCATTGAGCTGTGACAAAAAAATTTAAAAATTCACTGTTCTCAGCCAGTACTCCAGGTGTGTACTTTCAGAGACTGAAATGTTTACTTATTTTTGCAAAACAATTCATTATCACTGTAAAAAGTGAAAGATAAGGATAAATATATAAGGACATAGGAAGATATAAAGAGACACCTTACTGAACAGTATTTTTAAATTTCTATGATAAAAGCACTTTGTCTGCTTCATTCATATAGTGTACAGTACTGGCCAAAACCAATAAGCAGACAGCATGTGGTTGGTGAGCTCTAGTTGGTCTTTAAATACTTGGAACAGATAACAGAGATAAGCTGACATTTAAATATAGAAAAGAGGATACATATTAAGTGGTTTCAAAATTTAATTTTCAAAGCTGTAAATTTTTGACAAATTTGCTTAATTTTTTGGAATACCTTGAAACATCAGGAAATTTGTGTGAAATCTGGTAAATTACAAAATAATTATGATTTTTTAGCCATATACTGTACAGTACTGTATATATACAGTATATCCTTTAAACACTATAAAATTTTATCACTCACCGTTGAATCCCCTTCTGATATTTCTGACAGCCTGTCTGCTTGACCATTCTCTTCTCCTTCCTCTCTTGGTTCTGCCAGAGATCTAGGATTAAATGGAATGGAGTTCTGGGGGCTGGCAGGACCTCTAGGACTGGCTGGTATTTCTGGGCTTCTAGGATCTCTTGGGATCAATGGTCCATCAGGACTTCTGGGATCTCTTGGGCTCAATGGTTCATTAGAACCTCTTGGATCTCTTGGGCTCAATGGTTCATAAGGACTTCTTGGGTCTTGTGGGCTCAATGGTCTGCCTGGACTTCTAGGATCACTGGGACTCAATGGCCCTATGGGACTTCTTGGGTCATGTGGACTTAATGGCTCATCAGGGCTTCTTGGATCTCTTGGGCTTAGTGGTCCTTCAGGGCTTCTGATATCTCTTGGGCTCAATGATCTGCTTGGGCTTCTGGGATCTCTCAGGCTCAATGGTCCATCAGGGCTTTGAGGATCTCTTGGGCTCCTTGGACCATCAGGACTTCTAGGATGTCTCTGACTGTAAGAGCCATAATGACCATTAGAATTTTCTGGACTCCTGGGACCACTGTGACCTCGAGGATCTCGGGGACTTAAAAGGTCATTGGGACTTCTGGCATATCTTGGACTTAATGGGCCATCAGGGCTTCTGGGATATCTAGGACTCAGTGGGCCATCAGGGCTTCTGGGATTTCTAGGGCTCATCGGACCATCTGGACTCGCAGGAGTTCTAGAACTCAAGGAATCGTAAGGACTTCTAGTATTATCTGGGCTCAAAGGTCCCTCTAGACTACCTGGGTTCATGTGACTTGCTGGGCTACCCTGACTCTGAGGACTTGCAGGACTATCTGGGCTCATAGGGCCTGCAGGGCTCATAGGTCCATCAGGGCTCATGGGACCATCCGGGCTCATGGGACCATCAGGGCTCATGGGGCCATCAGGGCTCATAGGACCCTCTGGGCTAGCTGGATCTTGTGAGTACATAAAACCTTGGGGGCTTCTTGGATTTCCTCTGTGCACAAAACCCTCTGGGCTCATAGGACCATCTGAACTCAGCGGAGGTTGAGGGGACATCGGGCATGAACTAGCTGTGTTGTCAGGACTCATGGGGTCATCTGGGGTGCCAGGGTCATGAGGTGGCGGGGACATTGGTTCCTCCCATTCTTCACCTGGACTCTGCGGCTCAGAACCATCCATACTGCTCATCTCTGTAAACAAACAAAATGGAAATAAAGATAAACACATTACATATGAACAATTCAATCCTTCGTCTAGTACATTCATATTGTAGATGTGATTTAACTAAAATCATCCTAGGAAATGTAGGTAATTAAAGGTATATCTTGTCCTGAGAAGTAAACAAAAAATACCAACCTTTATTACGGAATTAGAATTTTTACCCCATTTATTCTTCCACTCTAAATGTTTATGTTGTCTACCAATTTTCCCAGATTTTGTATCTTTCCGGGACCACAGCTTTTAATTTCATTCATCCACCCTGAACACAAAAGTATAATATCTGTACATAAAATAACAGAGAAAATGGATCACACAGGCATCATTTACAGTATGGGAACTCAACTCTGAACTGTATGATATGGTTTATTCATGTCTGTACTTCCATCTAAAATTTTACTGTATTCTTTTCACTGATACATGATAGAAAAATCCACAATGGAAAAATAGGCACAATGGTAAAGTAATATTTGTTTTTAGCTAATTAATGACCCCTTTTCATAGATCTCCGAAGATTATCAAATCCTACTCGTGTATTCCTGGTTACCTACTCGTTTTAATTCACTTCTCACACCTACCATCACAACTATTTCTATGGACCAATTACACAAAATTTTCCACCAGTTTAAGTTACCTGAGTAATACTGTACAGTACTGTACTCTATGATGGTTACTCGCCTTAACCACCAACTTGAGGAAAATATTCTATTGGAAATATATTATTTCTTATCTCTTCAAAAGCCCCAAAAGTGAGTAATACATTCTACACCAAACATTACTGCACAAAGCACACTAGATGGAGCATCCATTATTTATAGCCAAGATGCTTCTAAAAAAATTACCAGCTACTGCTACATTATGACTTACCAGTGATAAAATGAACCAACTTAACTTCTATCCTATTCTTAATTTAGTTGGGTTAATTAAATTAAGTTAAGCTAGTTCTTTTTTTGCCCAATACTGTAAACCATATACTGTACAGTAACAGCCTAGCAGGTAAGTTATAGCACACGGCTGTGCTTATGTTTGGGACAGAAAAGGCTGTAAAAAGAAATACAGATACTCCCAGGGTTACAGATGGATTCCATTCCTGAAGGTTATCTTTAAACCAAAAGTGATCCTTCCTTAGGTAATTAGTGAACACACATAGTAGTTATACACATAATGTACTGTATACAATTACTACAGTATACCTACATGATACAATACTTTTTTTATCAATTAAAAGTAGCAATAGAAACATAGGAAAGAAAGATAATTACTGTACACAAATACAATTACGATAAGTACAGTAGCTACAAAACTAGTGTACAAATATTAATTCCATTTACCTTAAATCATGGTGCTCATTTGCTCATCCATACTGTAAGTAAGTTTTCTATTTCATAAATAACACATGGTCACGGTTTCATTATCACATTAAATTTTAAAAAGCTAGACCCACCCTCTCACATGTTCCTCTATACGAGCTCTGTCCTTCACAAGCATGTGTATGATTGAGGTAGCAAGACTGAGTTTATGTGAGTGTGTGGTGGTATTTTTCCTCCTTCAAACTGCTTAATTACTTTAATTTTCTGTTCTAGATCTATTACTCTCATGTGGGCACTTTCCAGTCATTTTGAAACACATTTAAGGGTGATTTACGAAAGAAAATTTGGAGATGATGCACACTGTAGTGTGTAGTGATCTAACAAGGTGACCAAGCACAAAATGACACCTTATTGGACACCTCACCCAGCCACCTTACATCTACTCTGTGGGTCAATTCTGTACTACTTGACATTTGTAACAATGGATACTCATCAGCAACCCGAAAGTGGACTTAGGGGAGAGTATCTGCAAAAGTCAGAAATCTGTAACCCAAGTCATCCATAATCTATGAAAAATTTATTCATTCCCGTTTTTTTTACTTTTTATAAGGTAAGAAAGCATTATTTTCTCTAGTAAGTGTCCACAAGTTGCTGGTTAAGGCATAAAACCTTCATAAAGCACTACTGTACTGTTGCTTGTTGCCCATCTTAGTTATTCCTTCAAGATTTATTTCTAATTAAAAAAAATTAATAATTTTAACAGCATTAACTCTAAGCCCATATTCTTCACCTTTTCCATCTACTGTGTTAACCAGTTTGGAATGACTCTTCACTACATCCTCTTCCGCTAATCTGTAACCACTGAGGCAGTTACAGGGTACCAGTAACTGGAAAGTTATACAGTAAAGGTATATACAGCTGCTCCTCGACTTACGACGGGGTTAGGGACCCAAATCCAGGTCGTAAGTCAAATTGGTTGTAAGTCGAAAATGCTTAAATAATACATAGAAAATCTAAAATGGGTGTCTCTTTTTCTTCTCAGCACCACAAAACGAAAATTTTGTCAGTACACAGCGCAGTCACTAACGTCGGGACTCGAAAATACGTAATTTTAAATTTTTTTGGGTACGACTGGGGCGGTCGTATGTCCGGGTGGTCGTAAGTCGAGTAGGTCGTAAGTCAAGGAGTAGCTGTATAAATGTTGCCTCTAGGCTGCACACTTGCATGGCCATCCATAGAGTACCAAGGGGTTCGGGTCATCTCGCACCCAAGATAAATCGTACCCAAAAAGGTCAACTTGTACCCAAGACAACTCGTACTCAAGATAACTCGTACCCAACTCACGAGATAATTTGTACCCAAGATTACTTACACCCAATTCAAAAGATAATCCATACCTATTAGTATAGATACCATGCATTTTAGCTTTATCTATGATAAAAAAAAAAAGATCATGTAAATCTTGTAGGAAAGTGCAGTGAAATAGGGAAATGTAATGCAGTGATCTAAAATGGTTGCATCTCATTACATAAGTTATGTTATTCTGTCACACAAGCATTGCACTACAACTGTATATTTTCAGCCTTCTGGCTGCCAAGCTCTTTCAATAAACCGTTAATCATTATTATTATTATTATAAGTACAGTCAAAGACAAAAGTCGTGTCGTGGAATTTGGTGAAAAAATATGCAGGGCTAAAACTTTTGGTGCGCTCTGCCTTGTGGTAGGGCTCTCATAATGTTTCATGAGTTATGTTTAATCTTCGGACAAAACCGCGACACGACTTTTGTCTTTGACTGTACATATTTCACACTACTGTATGTGGTTTAGAATAACTTTAGTGTAATTTACAGATTTCAGGCTCATAGATTTGGCATTTTCAATTTATAAACTGGACGATGTAAACGTTTAAAATGGTCTAAGTCAACAAAATATAGACCTGCATAAAAACAGATTGATTTTCCAGCTCCAGCTTTTTGTAAACAAATCAGTTAGTATAAAGCATATAATTCGGGGCTCCTCTCTGGTACTTCTTCTGGTATAACGAACTTGTTCTATGGAGTGGCTGACATCGTGACATCATAAGGAATTTCTTCTTCTGACATGTCAACGTCAAGAATGAAATACACTAGTAATAAGGATACAGTTTTATAAAAGAACGAAGAGTGAGAATACTGGCCAACATTTATACAATTAGTTATGCTATTGTATGTTAATGATATTCTGGATAGATTTGTTTAAAAAGTCACAACCACACGGAAACAAGACCAGTATACTGTAAGTAACGTAACGACTTGATTATGTGTCACCAATATGAACTGTCTAGTAAATTGGGTATGAGTTATCTCGTAATTGGGTACGTGTTGACATGTTCTGATGGGTATGATTTGCTTGGGTATGAGTTGTCCAGCACCCAGTACCAAGCACCTAACTTTTCCAGCCACACATAAACATTTTAAGCAGTAGACATTGTTAATGATCCCTTGTTTTTATATCCTTTCTATTTAAAATTTTCTTCCATATCTATGGTATATAACTTTAAAATAAACATACAGGTAGTACCATATAATATACTGTAGTTTTTGTTTCTACTATTGGTGCACATCTGCACATTGCTTTGATGCTGGTTCACAAAACAAAATTCAGTCTGCACTGTGATAAAATAATAATTAAAGGAACATTGTTCATTAGTGGGATGGGGTGCAAAGCACAGGGAGAATGTGAAGTTTAACCCCTTGTGTATGGGATTCCCTGTGCTGAATAAAAATTCAGGCATTGGCCAAATAATTAAAGTCTTGTTTGTCCATCATCTTCCCATTATAAATGTCAAAATTTCTATCCTACAAAAGGCACGGGATATAGGTACAGCAGCCATATGCAAAACCTTGATGTCTATTGGCATGGCAGCCTAATGCACATGCATGGTGGGCAGAGTATAATTGCAGTAAGGTGGTCTTTTTTCTGACTAATCTAACTTAAACTAACATAACCAAACCAAATGTAATGTAACCTAACGTAACCAAACCTACCCTATAACCTAACCATTAACACAGACCGTTAATACAGCTGCTGTACTTATATCCAGTGTGATTTTTGGCATACAGCTGTGGTACCTGTATCCACTATGTTTTATGTTTCTCGAGGTAAGAGAGTTTTTACCTTCTTTGGAGAAAGTTCATCTGGTAGCTGCTAAAGCCAGACCACTCTCTTCAAGCCTTACCATCAATTTTCTTTTGTCAATTCACCGAAGTACCAAAGGCATGGAGGCCACAGCCTACTTGCAGTTTCACAAGAATATAATCAGTTGTGGATAAAATAAAGAATGCCTTGCTATGGACTCTAATAAGTTAGAAAATCATTTTGAGATACATATTATTGTTCTAAATTAATAAAGAATCCCATATTGATAAGCTTGAAGTTTACTTGACAATGTGATATACAGTATATCCCAACTTTTTTTTTACTCAAAACGGTGGTTAGATAATTAGTTGCACACCCACTCAATTCCAAAATTGTTTAATTCCTTACTAAGTTTCCCAATAAAGTAATTTTATGTACCCTAATCGAGTGTGTAAAGGAGGCAAGTTCACCCACTGGACATTAGAAAGGCGGCCGCTTTCCTCCCAACTTCAACTTACCTCTCACTCCTCACACCACCCACCTCATACTCATCAATTAGTCCACTCACACCATAAATTTCAACTTCGCTGACAACAATTTACCATTTATCGTAGTTTCCGGGTGAGTGGTTATGGAAGAAAGGTGTTATAACTGTGCGGACATTGGCTGGTGTTCACTGTACCACCGTAAACAAAGTTGGTCTGCCGCACACTCCCAGCGGCCCTCACCAACAGAAGACTTACTAACAGCGCCCTATTGTAAACACTACATGCCTTCTGGAAGATAGATAAATTAATATATGCATACATACATACATGCTCACATATATATTTTTTTCAGTAAGATTGTCATTTAAGTTCACATTAGTTCACTATACAGATCGATAGACAGATACATATATACATAGTGTACAATACATGCTCGTGCATTCATACATACTGTATATACAGTATGTTACTCCCCATTTGTGAAATTGCCCAATTTATCATCTGGACAAATTATAACCCATTTCACGGCGTGAGGGATGTACTGAGAAAAGATGCAGACGGGACACAGCTTCAGGAGTCATTGTTCGTCCTCTGTAAAAGATCTCGATGAGCGAGGGTAGGTAGATAGATCTCTTTACCTTGTACTTTTATCCTCTTCAACACTGATCGGCTCGTTAGCCGCTTGGGCGATCGGTCACGTCGCTGTTACGCACTGTTGGCAAGTACTGGGCATGCACTGGCTCCTGAATGTATCTGAACCTGTTCCAGTGCTTGTCAAGTCTGTGGTCTTGAAAGAGCCCACACTCGGTGCCGTCACAACACTCTCTGGCAAATTGTTTCAAGAGTTCACAACTCTCACTCCGAAAAAGTTACCCATCACAGTTTTCTGGGCTTGCGGCTTCTTCAACCTTAAGCTGTGACCTCTTGTGGGGCGAGCATCCGCCAGCCCCAAGTAAGGGAACTCGACTGAGTAGTGCCCTTTGAAATGCTTATACACCTCAATTAGGTCTCCCCTTGCCCGTTTGTTGTGTAAGCTAGGCATTTTCAAGCGCTCTAATCTCTCAGGGTGGCCCTCCTTTGGACATTTTCAATCAACTGACAGTCCCTAGCATATCTCGGGGACCAGCCGGGGTGACACTACTCCAGACAGGGAAGCATTTCACTATTGAAGATTGTTACGAGGGATGGACCGTCTAGATATCTGAGCGGGCTTCTTATAAGACCTAATAATTTAGTTCTTCTCGCAATGGCCCGAGAACTTCAGCTCATTATCAACATACACACCTAGGTCCTTTTCACATTCAGTCTCAATTAATGCAGTTTCTTCGTCCCGTTGGGACATGTGATACGCCTCCTTATCGTGACATTGAATCTTAGCAGACATTTCTTCGACCATTCTTGAAGCTCACAGAGATCATTCTGCAGCTCTTCCCAGTCTACTTTGTTCTTAATTTCCAGAAATAACTTAGCGTCATCCACAAACATTTGTATGGAGGAATGCAAACAAACTGTCAGTTGGTTGAAAATGTTCAAAGGAAGGCCACCAGACTGGTGCCTGCACTTCGGCAACCCAGCTACCCTGAGAGATTGGGGCACCTGAACTTGCCAAGCTTATACTACGGACGGGCAAGGGGTGACCTAATTGAGGTGTATAAGCATCTCAAGGGGCACTACCTTACTTGGAGCTGGCGGACGCTCGCCCCACAAGGGATCACAGCTCAAGATTGAAGAAGCCGCAAGTCCAGAAAACTGTGAGGGCAAACTTTTTCAGAGTGAGAGTTGTGAACTCTTGGAACAATCTACCAGAAAGTGTTGTGACGGCACCGAGTGTGAGCTCTTTCAAGACAAGACTTGACCAACACTGGAGCAGGTTCAGGTACATTCAGGAGCCGGTGCATGCCCAGTACTTGCCAACAGTGCGTAAGAGACGTGACCGATCGCCCAAGCGGCTAACGAGCCGATCAGTGGTGAAGATGATAAAAGTAAAAAGTAAAGCGGGCCCAATACACTGCCCTGTGGTATCCCGCTTATGACGGATACACATGATGATTTCGTGCCATTAATCACCACACACTGCTTGCGGCCATGGAGAAAGTCTCCGATCCACGGCAGGACATTTCCCTGAATCCAGTACCCTTCCATGGGGTACACTGTCGAAAGCCTTGGCAAAATCTAGATATATATATTGTCGATATTACCACTGTCTCATGTCGGCCCACACCGCTGTCTATGATTGGCTAATTAGGTGATACCCGAGAACGACCAATGTCAATGAGGGTGGTTCACGGCCTGTATGCTTATACAAGTTTTCTAATGTTTGGATTTGTTTTTTTATATCAGTGTTATTTAGTTTTGGTTGTAAAAACATTATGTAAGAGCCATATTCTGTTTTATAGGGTATAAGGTGTAAAACTTTTAATGTATTGTATTAGGATTAGTTCAATTAGTTAGCAACCGAGCCATGTTCGTGTGGTGGTGATGATGGTCACGGGAGAGCAGCGTCAGCCACCGACTGAACCCGGACAGCGCAGAGAACCAGGAACTCCAGGCCAGTATACACACGACGACGTGGGGTACAAAAAGCCGCTGAGTTGTGCGTGAAGTAATTGGAGATATTTGGACATGAAAACTTGCGGTTTTATTGCGTTTACACACCGTTCATTCCTACCACTGATCTATTATCATAGTCGAATAAGATGTCTAGTTATAAGATAAATTTCATCTATTACATTACCGGCGGAAATGTATAATAACGGAGATAGCTTTTCCAAATAAATTTCTATTTTCTTCCATTATTTCCCGCCATTATCGTCTGGCTCTCAGTGTCTCTCGCGTCTCCTTCATAAATCATGACGCGCATGCGTACCCGTACACATCACGCGGCCAATCAAAAGAGTTTTTGCTAATTCAGAGTGTATTTGGCCCAATCAAAAATCGAGTTTTATTTTGGGTCTCATATTTTGAAATTCAAGTTCAGCTCCGACCATGGAGGTCTGCGATGGTTGTCACTTAAAGTATATGGAGCTGATTGCGAGTGTTGGGGAAAAAAAACCGTAGAAACTATAGCATTTTTTCGATCGCATGGTGTTCTTCCAACCTCAGTAAAGTGTACTAAGAGCAAGACGGAATGTAAATATCGCAAAGACCAACATATGTGGCGTTGGGTAAGAATCTCAGAATGCAACGACGAACAAGACCCAGCCCAATAAGGTAAGAAATAGGTGATTCCATCATATGGTGAGAGTCAGTTAAGTTAGGTTAAGTTTGGGTTTTTCTAGTGTTTTTTTTTTTTGTATATTTTAGTCGCTCAGCCACTTTTTTTTCGGAAAACGTCAAACGAAAAAAAATTCGTTAAAAAAAGGCTACTTTCCGCCAAAAATGAAGGTCATACTCGGTCTAAACACACACAAATACACTAGAAAAATAGATTTTTTACTTGCTAAAAGTGAACGGTGTGACAATGCAAATTTACCAAACTTGCTCTGTGAATGTAATAGTGTAATATATGTCATTTTTACACGACGAGTTTCCATAGGCCCTTCCTCTCGGTCTGAAAGTCCCGTGACAACTGACAACCACCCTATTCCAGAATTTGGGTCCAAACATCCAGTACCTTGAGTAATTGTGTTAAGCAGGAGCGCCCTGGCATAAAACCGTGTTGGCAATCCCTTACAAAGTTGTTTCGTAGTAGATGTTCCATCATGGCATCTCTTATAATGCTCTCAAGTACTTTACATACTATGCTGGTCAGGCTCACCGGTCGATAGTTATTCGTGAATTGACGATCGCCCTTCTTGAAGATAGGACCTGCAAACCTTAAAAGATGGGTGTTACTGTTTTATATTCCACTACGTTGAATATTTAAGTAAATTTCACATTATCAGTTCGCTGAAGTACAAGACAGCGGCTGAGGTATTTGTCAATGTTTTGAATTTGAGCGGCCGAGGTTGCACATGAGCTCCACGTGTCTTGCAATCAGGGCTCTGTTGAACGAAGTAATGCAGACTTAAAGACAAAATGTGTCCAGTATAGTTATGGGTGTTCGATTTGTACAGTGGACAATGAACAGCAATAACCATGAAACCATCAAAATGGCACCTAACCAAGCTCTAACACCTAAACATGATCCCCTCTAAAATCAAAGCTGCCAGCTGAATTTCTCACGATAATTGGAGCAGAGACTGAGGAAGGTGAACTTGGACGTCTTTTTGAGGACAAGTTCTGGGTGACAGGGAGCCTCTTCCTGAGATAACCGAAGTGCAGACAGCCGACTACCGTGACTATACTTGAGGATCCTGATGAACCTGAGAATCTGGATGTCAAACACTTCACCACAGGTAAATAAGTTCTTTGCCTTATGTTTGTTAACACAACCAAGATGTGGTGTTTGGCTTGCTGCATGGCTGCATTTCTTAATTGAAAAACAAAAAGTGCAGTAAACATTTTTTTATGACACCGCATACTTATATTTCAACACATTCTAAGTCACTTTTATTCTTGTTTTTTATTCTTGTTATTTTATTCACTTTTATTCTTGTATCTGCACAATATTATTATACAGCAACAGACAGTAGACTTACAATGCCGGTTGCAGAAGCCGTTTCTTATTGTAACAACAGTCGACAACTGCATAGCATAATTATGACGATGAAGAGAACCTGTATCCTGTCAAAAGTGAAAGACAGGAACCACTACAGGTACTTTTACTTTTATCCTAATCCAGCAGGCTGGCAGGATGCTTGCCCGCAGAATAAAATCACTCCGTTCAATTGACGTAGGAAATAATGTTGCAGCGCCAGTGTCGCAGTTTGACCATAGCAAATGAGATCCGCCTAATCTAACTGGAGTTGTGCTTTCTAAGGAAGAGAATGGTGTTAGAAGATAGGTACAAGAAGTGGAATGATTAAAGGCAAACTTGCTCGAAATCAAGTTTGTGCGCTTCGGTGGCCTTAAACCAGATGATGTTCCTCAAGAGCAACTAAGTATTCGGGAAATAGTTAGCACACAGAGAATCTGTGAACAGAAGAAGCCATTGCAGGAGTAACTGCCAAACAAACCGAGTTCAAGTCTAAAAGGTGGCCTTCCTTGCAACGCGAAAACACAGATTAAGAATACTGCATATATTTTTCATACCATTTCTTGTGAATTTTACCAAAAGGTTAATATGTCAAATTCCCGGGATATCCTTAACTCAGAGCATCAATTTTCGCTCCTCCGACGCGCTTGCAAATGCGGGGATGAAATTATATATTTTAAATCTCGTTGTTGCCTGATTTGGCTGGCGAGTGGCTATTTTTATTCTCAAATAGAATAACTGACTTATAATAATTGAGATTGTATGGGTAATGCCATATCATGTCATTCGCTAATGAATTTTTTGAGCTCCGAAATTTCAGAATTCAATTTATAATTTGTACTTCCATGGAAGTAATAAATTTTCGCCGTGCTTAAGTTTTTATTGTGGTCCATCCGCAATTTTTTAAAGATATATAGATATTTTATTTTAGAAAATGAGTGATATATATATATATATATATATATATATATATATATATATATATATATATATAATATTTATATTTATATTTATATTTATATATATCAGGAGTGATTTTTAGGTTTCAGACACCAAAAATTCGAGTGATAACACACTAATAAGTGATAGTGAAGGTAATGATTCCATCTTGAAAAATGCGCGGGGAGTGTTTATCCCCAGGAGATATTGAAAGTGATTACAATTTACGTCCATGCCATGTAGTGTGGTTCCTGAGAATATACATAATAATAATAATGCATACCCCACTGAATATTTAAATCTATTCCTGACCTATGACATTGGCAGTAAGATAGTGATAGAAATATTACTGCGGAAAGTACCAGGCGTTGTTGGCCCCAAACTTGAATACTTATTTATTGCAAAAGTCCCCCAAAGAAAATCAAACTTGACGACTAAATATAGAATATCAACACATTTACTACTATACTGTACTGTATAGTCAACATAGGTGAGTACAATATTGTGAAAAGTAATTTGTGTACAATCAAAGACAAAAGTCGTGGCTCTGTTTTGTCCGTAGATTAAATATAACTCGTGAAACATAATGAGAGCCCCCTACCACATGGCAGAGTGCATATGTTTTCACCAAATTTCACGACATGACTTTTGTCTTTCATTGTACAGGTAGCTGAATCTGGTACATTGATAGCGCAGCGCGCCGTTTTCAGAGGTTGATCGGTACCATAACTTTTTGCACTATATTGTCATCGTGCAGTGTATTATTTGTGGTAATGATATTTAAATGCCTTGGTTAAGGACGTTCAGGTGAGGGCAAGTCGAAGGGAATGATTGAAACCCGCCTTTTGACGCATTCAATATTTATTGATGTGGTCAAAACCTGCGTAGGAGATGTTCATAATATTACATGGTGATTCATCTGATACATAATTAGTTACTCTCACACAAATTTATCTTGATTACAATTTATTAAACATACTGACATAACACAAAGTTCATAACTCTATTAATCTTAGCTTCGCTTCATTCTGCTTTGTCTTATTACTCCAGGTTAGGCAGAAACGAGTTGACGTAATTAGTCAACAATATTTCAGTACCGAGGGGTATGTCATCACTTATGCTGTACTTACAAGTGCGGGTCAATGCAGATCAGTATGGTGTTCCAAGAGACAACATTACAGTACTGCGTAAATTGTCTCGGCACAAATTCTTGGACAAGATTGTGAGTCGGTGTTTACCAGTGCGAGCAGAGGGCTGCTCCTTACAGAATCACTCGAGAGGAAGGAGGGCTGGTCCTCTCAGCATCACTCAAGAGGGCGATCTCCTGGAGTCCAGGCGGCCACGCCACCCTTTAAACTGTGGGGATGATATTGTTTGGTTCACACTCAGGATGGAATGGAGAAAGGAAACTCACAATGTGCTCTCTATATACATGTTGTATTGGATGTACAATGCAGCTTGGTGCTGGGAAGGCAGCAGGTTACAAGCGTGATGTAGAGAGAGCTGGTTGGTGAGGATGCTCAGAGAAGGACAGCTTGTGGGTCGCCATGCTCGCCGGCGGGAGCGAGGACCACCAGGCAGGCGGAGGAGGTGTTGCTGGCTGGTTGGTGTAGGTAGAAAAGAGTCAGGTCACCACGAGGTCAAGTCTTAAATAGCGGGGGGTAGGCGTGGCTTAGTAGTTGACCCCTGCTCTGTGATGTATGGCGGCGCTGGTTGACCCAGACCACGAGGCATACACTGGGGAATTGGTGGGGTCGACTACTCAGCGACAAACAGCGTTTGTAGGGTAGAAATCCACTACAATACTCCCCCTTCCCTCCAGGCGGTGTAGGAGACTTTTTGTCTGCAGGGTTGCTTAACACATGTGAGGCAGAACGGGCGGTGCATGCCTCATGTGAGACAACGGCGATGGCGTGGATGAGCCTGTCGCTGGATACAACTGTCTAGATACACACTATCTGTGGGAGAAGAGAGGGAGAAAAAGGGTGTGTGGAGGCGATGAATGCTGTGCTTCCCTCATGGCAGGTACAGAGCCGTCAGATGCGCCTGCTGGGGTGTGTGGGCCTGGGTCAGGAGCAGGGGCTGCGTCAGCAGAAGCGTCAGCAGAAGCGGATTAGGGCTCGTGACAGCAGCTGGGTCTACGACAGCAGGTGGGTGCAGGACATTAGCAGGGAGTACCTGAGGGAGAAAAGAGGGGTGTGTGGGTCCGCACTCAGGAACAGAGACCGCATCAGGGGCGGCAGGGGTTACTGCTGGGCCGGGGTCGGCGTCTGAGGCAGGACGGGTGTGTTTGTCCGCGTCAGGAGCAGGGGCAGCAGGGGTTACTGCTGGGCCGGGGTCAGCGTCTGAGGCAGGACGGGACAGGACGCATCAGGGGCGGCAGGGGATCCTGCTGGGCCGGGGTCGGAAGAGGAGCGACTCTGCTTAGAGTAGCAGAGCTGCTCTAGGGTTTCTAACCTGCAGTGTAGAGACAGTAGCTGTAGAGCCGATGAGAGCTGCTTCTGGGTGGATAAGCCAGTCTTCCATGTTGCTTGAAGACTGGGAGCGTGATCTGTTTCTCCTCCATCCTGTATTAGTGCGAATCTCCGGGAGCCACCATTTGTGCGGATGATATTGTTTGGTTCACACTCAGGATGGAATGGAGAAAGGAAACTCACAATGTGCTCTCTATATACATGTTGTATTGGATGTACAATGCAGCTTGGTGCTGGGAAGGCAGCATGGTTACAAGCGTGATGTAGAGAGAGCTGGTTGGTGAGGATGCTCAGAGAAGGACAGCTTGTGGGTCGCCATGCTCGCCGGCGGGAGCGAGGACCGCCAGGCAGGCAGAGGAGGAGCGAGGGCCGCCTGGCAGCGGCGGAGGAGGAGGTGTTGCTGGCTGCGGCTGTAGGTAGAAAGAGGGCAGGTCACCACGAGGTCAGGTCTTAAATAGCGGGGGGCAGGCGTGGCTTAGTAGTTGAACCCCGCTCCGTGATGTATGGCGGCGCTGGTTGACCTAGACCACGAGGCATACACTGGGGAATTGGTGGGGTCGGCTACTCAGCGACAAACAGCGTTTGTAGGGGAGAAATCCACTACAAAACCATACATTTAGCAGAATCAGGACCTCTTGTCCGTAAACACCGCCCACCCCCAATCCTTGTTCGGGTAAGGTAGCAAACGCCAGCACTCACACGCCAGCACTGACGCCAGCGGTGATAACACTCCCGGCGGTGCCAGCATTTTTTTTTTTTTTTTGTAGGGAAAGGAGGACTGAAGGAAGATTAGAGGTGGGGGAAGGAAGTTAGAGTTCGGAAATTGAAGAAATTTAGGAGGAGGTAAGAGAGGGTGGGCTGACCGCCTAGCTAAGCTAATAGTGTGTTTGGGTTGTGTCATGGGTTAGTTATTGTCTGTCGGTACAGGGACTAGACAGCCTACCCTGTCCCATTTATGGGTGTTTTAAGGGCCTTATTTCATATTCCGCCGACCCTACTGGCGGATGTTGGTCTAGGGATGTTGTCTATTGCCTGGCCGTGTAGATCGGGGGTGGTAATGGGCCTTTTGAGATTTCGTAGCTTTTTGGGAACCATTTATGGTTGTTGTCGTTATCTGGTGGGAGTCTTTGAAGGAGTTCTTGCTCTAATCGTTCTATCTTTTGCCAGATTCTGCTGGCCAGGGTGTGCAGCTGCTGGTTGATGGGGTTTCATTCTCAGGTCTCTATGTATCTCGGCTGTGGTTCTGGTGAAGGGGTATCTTTCACCTGTGACGAATCTTAGGGCTTCATTTTGGACCACCTGTAATTTTAATATTTGAGTGGTGCTCATAGTATGAAGAGGTATTGCTGGGTAAGTTAATATCGGTGTGATAAATGATGTCACCAGGCGGAGTTTTATTTTCTCAGGAAGCGCTTTAAAGCGGTATAGTTTTCTCAGCTCTCTTCTTGCTTTTTCCTTCCTGCTGTGGACATGATGGGAGTAACCTGTCGTGGATATATGTAGGCCCAGGAGGGTGCCTCTTCTTTTGTATTCTATCTGGGCATTATTGGTTACTAATGGATGGGTTTTCCTTCTGCATAAGGGTATCACTGTGAATTTCGGGAGACTGGTTTGGATTTTCCATTGTTTTTCGTAGTTATTTACCCTTTCTAATTCCCGCCTAGTGTTTTCGGCCTGTAACGCTCGCGATTTTCCTTGATGTGTTGTTATTTGAGTGATATCGTCTGCATACATAATATCTTCGTTACCTATTCTAGTGGGAGGCGGGGTGTCACTTGTGTAGATAATATATAGGGTGGGGGAGAGGACACTTCCATGAGGGACTCCACTCATATATATTATATATATATATATAATATATATATAATAAATAATATATATAAATATATAATAAATAATATATATATATATATATATATATATATATATATATATAATAATATATATATATATATATATATATATATATATATATATATATATATATATAATGTAAATCACAATAGCAGTGGCTAAGATAAATCTTGATAAAATCACACGGAAAATGGAAACAACGAGCACCTTGCTTTTGTCTTTTCACCTCCATCCTTTTCTGTGTTAATTGAACAAATAGAAATATCAATATTGGTAAATTGCAGTTCAGACAATACATCCCAGTAGTTGAGCAATGTGTTTTTCCAATGGTTTCATAATTTAAGACACTTTTCATTACGTTTCTGTCTTAAATTGCCTAAAATTACCTAATCTAACCTCCCAGTATAATTAAGTAATTCGCAAGGGAAACGTCATAAAAGAAAAGTGTCTTAAAATTGTCTAAACTATCGGAAAAACACATTGCTCAACTCTTGATCCATATTGTCCCAAACTTCAGTTATACCCAATATAGTATTCATAGACTGAGGATGATAGTGTAAATATGACGATAACCTGGTGATGTGGTTGCCTCCACAAAATAATTTGGTGCAACCTTCCTCTTCCCCAACTCCCAGAGCATGGATCCTCCCCTCAATTTCCTTTCCTTGTTTTCTTCTTGTTACACCACTTTGTCAGCACCGCCATCCAAATTTTTTCAGACAGATTGTAGGTAATGATATACTGTACTTGGTAATCAGAATATAATCTGTAGCCATACAGGAAGTGTCAACATTCTTAGGTATAGGAGAAATCCTTTCTTAACATTATCTGGGCACTATAAAGAGGTTGCTTCTACCCATTCTCCCCAGTTTACTACCAAGTCAACATATCTCACAATGTTGCCTGTTCTCACTAATCTGCTAACCACTGTACCAGGTGTAAGTGCAGTCAGTTGCACATTAAGCACATAGGTATACTATTGTCCTAAATTCAGTGTAGCTGCCAGTACAGTACTAGGCACTCATTGTGAAGTCATGTACTGTACTGTACTAAGATTTGAAACTCCTACAAATGCCATTGCTGCAAAATTTCATCCCACAGTTGACAGTTTCAGAACACAGAAGTGTCTTTGAATTTTTCTTCTTGTTCAGCCAATAACAGAAAATAAGAATCAAAGTACAGTACAGTACTCTATTGTACAGGTATAGTAGAGTATTACATCTACTGTATGCTTTTCATTTTGTCTTGAAGGAGACCAGATGAAGAATGTGAAGGTCTGAGTTACCATATATGTATAGCATCTCTGCCAGTTAGCCCATTGCATATGTACTGGACATTACTCAGATTTGCAAATTCACAGTTTGTTGTTATCATAAGAAAGTAGCTAACAAAGAACAGATCAATTGACCAAATGGCTGGTGAACTGATAAGTGATGAAATGATAGATTAAAAAAATAAAAATAAAATGTAGATGAACAAAAAGTAAATAAATAAAGACTCCTATTTATAGACACTTCAACAGGTGGAACAAAGGTGTACAGCATGTAGTTCACACTCCATGTTACAGTCATGTACTGTACCGGTGAGTCAGCTACAGTGATATTGCTGTGTCACAACATATTATTTCCATCTTACAAAGGACACTGTTTAAAGGTATTAAATAAAACATAATCAAATTATACTTTCAATTTATTTTTCATCAGTACAAAAGTAAATTGTTTATCAATTCTGAAATCAGAACTAAAATACAAAAAAAAAATAGTCACAAGGTTTTCACATATAATTTAGTTAACTTGTTAAACTGTGTTCATATATTCTGTTCAAGTGCTGAATTACAGATATGATTTTTGTTCAACAAAATAAATATTAACATTTCACTGAATTTTCTACAGTTTAAACAATGTAGTAATACAAAATAACATTGTTCTTTACTGGTTGTGTCTCAGGCTTCCCAGGTTTTCACACTTAAAAGCTTCCAAAACAGCATATCAAGACTGTGAAAGTACAGTACAGGGTATGTACAGTACAGTTGTATAAAACAACAAGATATGGAAGACTTTGGTGTATTCAGTGGAAGGAAAACCCATGATCTAAACCATGGAATTAAATCATTCAAGAATATCACAGTGTTATAATCCTCCAGTGAACATGGTGGAGTCATCTGATTTGACTGTTTATGAAGCATCTCAACTGAATTATTTTTGTGTAAATATAAAACAAATAAATTAACAATGAAGCAATCAATAAAGGTAATTAATATACTGACTGGAATACATTAAAGATCTGATTTCTAATTTTGCATGAAGTATGCCTGTCATGTGGGATATTTAAATAATACAGTACTCGGAAAATTGTAGCTAATGCTGTCTCGACATCACAGGAGGAGGTTAAGTAAAGACTTCACCTCTCTGTTTACAGGAGCTAATACAGGTATAACTGTGTAATTCTTCTCTTCCAACCAACACTAACACAATTAATGATTCAAATACAGTGTTAGATTTGTAACTTGAAAAGTGCTCTAGTTCAAGAAAGGAATATCCGTATCTATCACCGACTTATATTTTCTTCTTATACTGTACTTTATCCTCTTCGTCACTGATCAGCCTGTTAGCCACCTGGGTGGTTGACCATGTCTGTTACACACTGTTGGGATGCAGTACAGTACAGTACTGAACTGGGCATGCACTAGCTCCAAAATGTACTGTACAGTACCTAAACCTGTGCCAGTGTTTGTCAAGTTTGCTCATAATTGAACTTTATACAATAAATTCTCACATTGCTAGCTGCATTGTATTGAATAATATACAGTACATGTACTGTATACCTACTCCATGCTTTTTGTAGTTAGCTTTTTTTTAACGAGCATAATCAATTCTTGCAGGGTAAACAATGTAAATTATTTTGTAAATATTTCATAGTTAACTTCACATTTTCTCCATCCATCATCCTTTCCCTCCAGCCATCTACAGGTATAGCTGCCAGGAATCATACTAAATAAAGTATAATATTCATTCATTATCATTTACCACATATAATTTGAGCTTCATGGCACTTTTAATGATAACCAAGTCAGAGTCTGAAAACAAAACAGAGTGAATTGAAAGCCATAAAGACCTAAGTCCAACATAGATTAACTATCTTTAAAATATATTTTCAAAATAGAATTTGTCACAAAATTATTTTTCACATACAAGAATTGGGCATACAGTTATAATATGTATCCTTAACGCTGTACTGTACCAAATGATATACAGTTCATTAGTGATCTAGCTATGGTATAAAATGAGTCTCCTGACTGGTTTAGTTAGCTGCCAATGATTAGGTGTTGTCATGCCAACTAGTAAATCAGTAATCTGTTGAAATTCAATCTCATCACATACCCATACACATTGCTGAGCATAAATAACCGTTTTGAACAGATATAGAATGCAAACTCTTAAATTTGCTTTGGTATTGACAAAGACTTGCAGCAGAATCTGCAAATACAGCTGTAGTACTTCAATATTACTCATACTTAAATTCTTAAAATACAGTTGTACAGTTGTATGAAATATCATTTGTTTGGTTTTATGGCATTTAGAAACTTCACCATACCTTTTAAACACTTAACATAATTTGATAAATAACTGTAAGTAATAGTCTCCTTTCATCCTCCTTATTACTAAATCATGATCAAAGCCTTCAACAGAAGCAGAAAACTTCTGACAGTATATGGTGCTTATGGGATCACCCACAAGAAGTACTAATATAACACATAAAGCAATACTACTACACACAATTAAAGTGTAAGACAAACTACTCCATACCAGGACATTATTAAGGTAAACATCAGTTTGACAAACGTAATTGTAAAAATACTAGACAACATGAAGTCAATATTGATTGAGAGCATATGTTACCAGTAACACAAAGAGATAGCAGGAACTTTGTAGTTACTGTATTTGTGTTTACATTGGAACAAATCTTACATAGTTCACACGTAAAAGTGCGATCAACCAAAGGTGGATAGGAACAAATACAGAAATTTATCTAAGGCAATAATACCATTGAATCACTTCAACATAAAAAAATAGTGTAAACAATGCTGATGGAATGAAAGTATGAGGTTAAAACATGAAATACTGTTTACAAAATCACAATGGAGATGAAATTCTGTACTATGTATAATGATAACATATAAAAGGCTATGAATGATACATTAAAATGATCATAATGTAGCCATGTGTATGAAAATGATAATGGGTTATACTTATATACTGTAATGACTTATAATAACAGTACTATAATATACCTGTTATAATCATTTGGCATATAATGAAACTTGGTATAGTGTGTTCAGGTGAAAGTCCAGCTGAGGTATTTCTAGATATGTTTACAGCCTAAATGACTGTCACAGCATCTCACCCATATGATGACGACAGAAGAAAAAAAAGCCAAATTTTATTTACTTCAATGATCTGTGTTGGTGATTAGTGACAAGTGATTGATACAAAGGAGGGGAGCGAGCAGCGAGCAGCCCTTGCCATGAGTGGGCTGGGGGAGATTTTATTTTATTTTATTTATTTTTCAGTCAGTCAGTCTGGAAATGGGTACATAAAGCTGACTAATTTAAATATTATAGTGAATATTAACTTGTCTTCCTGACATATAGTGCCCTCAATACCAACAAATCATGAAGTATACATAATAAATATTAAATATGAAAGTATGAAAGTGATACTGTATTATGTTCTATATTCAACAATATAAATATCTGATAATGTTGTGTCACTAAACCCATGACCTAGGCTGTCTCCTGTGAGAAGTTAATGTTTTATGACAACCACCACATACAGTACTGTGTCATGAGTGCACCGCAGGCTTAGGCAACATGGTGGTGTATAATATGTACAGTACAGTACTGTAGCTACAAATACTGTACCTATATGATGATAAATTGTAAGATAGCTGATCAAGTACAGTTAGCATGATAAATGTTAGAGGAATTTCAATTTCTCTCATGGTTTTATGAATGAATAAACATGTACTTGTACTGTAATGAACTGATAGGTTACTTTTACAGAAGGTGAAATACAGTAAAAATTTTCTTGTTAGTTAATTATAAAAGAGGAAGATCTCTTTCTGTTCACTCATATTAGACCCTTATGCTGAAGTCACTTGAAGCAAATTGGTGAAGATAAAATTCCAGTTTTGCCAATTGTGTTCACACCAGTTAGTAAACAATATAAAGGAGGCCCATAAAATTAATCTGCAAAATATTTTTTGTAAATTTAAAATGTACTAGATTACTGTACATACAAACACTAATACTATACTGTACAGTATTTTGGAAGATAGTACAGTATTCATTACCAAATTTTAGTATTAAACAACAACTTTGTTGTATTAGCTCCTGATGCACCACAAGTTCTCAAGTGTATTGAATGTCATATCATTAACTTTCTGCAAAAGTTAATGATGACAAATTTATCAAAACTGACACTGAATTAAAAACAAATCTCATAAGACATAAAATAAACTTTACTCTTAAGAAAAATTATAAGGATTTAGAATTTGTGATGTAAATTCTTCATTTGGTGAGAGATTGAAAGTCAGAATTTTAAGTATACAGTAGTACCCCGATTTACGCGGTCAATTGAACCCATGGGGTACCGCGGAAAGTGAAAATCGCATAAAGTGAACAACAGAACATATGGGATTAATTCCAATAGAGACTGGCCCGACCCCCAAACTTCATTTTTCAGACACAATACCTACGTTGTAGTAAAAATTACATCTTAATTTTATGATGGTATGCACACACAATTAATAATTAAGAGAAATATCAATAATATTAGTTTTTTTAACACTTACATTAGTAGAAAAGATGGCTGGGCACACAGGGATGGGGGGTTGGTTCCGAGGCAGAAGGCAGATTATTGGCCCTCACCTGTATCAATTGTATCACTATCCACTTAGACCGGCTGTGGTGGGTGGCGGGTGAAGAACCCGGTAATGTTTTGATGACTGGGTGACCTTGTGCGCATCCTGCCCGCGCCGCTTCCCGCGTATATGAGTAGATGCACCGCGGAAAGTGAAAGTTCGGTTCTGGCGAGGCACCGCGTAAATGAGGAATCGCGGAAAGTGAAACCGCTTAAAGCGGGGTAATGCTTATATATATATATATATATATATATATATATATATATATATATATATATATATATATATATATATATATATATATATATATATATATATATATATATATATATATATATATATATATATATATATATATATATATATATATATATATATATATATATATATATATATATATATATATATATATATATATCTCTGGTTTTACCTATAAAATTGAGAATGCTATAGCAGCGCAACTCCTACAACAGTATTGGGTGAATCTGGGACTATTTAGCCTGGTGGCATGAATATTGTACATGGCCCACAACATGAGCGTCAGTAGCCATCTTGTCTCATTGTGTAGCCAGTGCACCACTGTTATTGTTGAAATTTCGTCTTTTGATGTGGAAATTCGTGTTATTTGTATAACTTTATTTTGTTATACAAGTATACAATTGTAACAATGGATAAGTCAGCGATGAAAGCTAATAACCCTTGAAAATAAGAAATTATAAAAACGTGAGAATGGAAGAAGCTTGCGAAACTTAGTGATGTATGGGATATTCGTCGACTATATGATTTTGAAGAATAAAGGAGTTAAAACTGTGCAAGTGGCTGAGAATCTTTAGACTTAGCAAAGCAAGGTGTAATGTGATTGAAGAGATGGAAAATTTACTCTTAGTGTGGATAAAGAAAAAAGTGGCAGGTGGTAACATTAGTGAAGCTATAATTTGTGAGAAGGCTAAACAATTGTTTGAGGACTTTAAGCCAAGACTCCCAGTGGAAGTGATAGTGCTGTGCCAGTGTTTAGGGGTACCTGCATGCTGAATAACACTAAAATGAATAAAGTCCGTATTTTTACATTTTCACAGAATTTTCAGTGTTCAGTGGTTGTATTTGGGGGCTCGGAACGGATTAATCCTATATGATGAATGCTATACTTGAACGAGGTTCTGGAACCAATTACGTTCGTTATAGCATACTACTATATATATATATATATATATATATATATATATATATTATATATATATATATATATATATATATATATATATATATATATATATATATATATATATATATATATATATATATATATATTTAGGAGCCACAGAGGAGCATGCAACCAATGGCTGAGCTGCCAGTGTGCCATTGACATTCACTCGGGTGAAATCTTTCCTAGAAACTCTCTGCTACCACCACCTGTCTACTCCATTACATATAAAGGTATAATAAAAATAAATTTCATTAAACATGTAAACATTAAACAAATCACTGGATTACTATCCGATACGGTACTACATCACTTTCTTCATTGTAGCTACTTACCAGTAGTGATATGTTATGATCACAAAGAGAGTATTAATGATATAAATTGTATGACATGCTACCCAAACATTATATGAGAGTAAGCAACAGGATATTTTTTGGGAAAAGTTTAAAATATCAAAATTTATAATGCTAAATAGATCAAGACTTGAATTAAGCTATGACATCTGTTTTGTTAAACTGTAGTTATACTGTGTCATCACTTTGTAATTGTTTTAGGGGAATTGCCTTGTCTGAAGACAGGTGAATGAATACAAGTACCCATTGCATATTCACTTGTAAATGTGAAGTTACTTAGAAGTCAAAATTACAATTGTGTAAAGACAGTGTTAAGGAAGACATAAATTATTCTTTAAATATACAGTACAATCAAAAGAATTAATAATTGTGTGAGAAAGTGTTACTGTTCCTCTACCTGAGGATATGACAGATGTTTTTCTTCTCGTTCACAATACACATACGACCAGATATGTGTATGGAACTCATTGGTGGTAAAAATATTTATAAAGTGAGCTTTACAACTTCCATCAAAAGAAGCTACGCTTGTATTAGGAAAGTGTAAAGGCAGTTCTGAAGTACAGGGTACTCCACAAGGAATATATCCAACTACAAGTACCATTAATTGTGGAATAGTAGATATTTTGTGGACATTTCTACATGCTGAGGCACAAAGTAGACCTTGTTTAGGATAGTACTACAAGAATTTGGAGATTCTCAGAGCAGATCTTTTTTAGATGCAGGTGAACACTTAATGGCTGCCATGGTGACCAGGCTAAACATGTTGTCATGCTAGGTTAATATTTACAGCCTCCTCCTCCTCCACCTGGCTGTCTCTCTCGCCTTCTGTGTCAGACTCTTCAGCATCAGTGTAGTTATAAAATGCTTGTAAGGTTTCCTCAAGCTCTTCCTCTTCCTTCTGACTGAGTCGCCTAATTGGTGGGCACAGTTTGATGTGCTTGATTGGTGGTTTGTAGAAGCTGTCTTTCAGGAGAGGCATAAAATCCCTTTGATCCATTGAGTTGATGGTCGAGGGAAGAGAGCTCGTTGGAGAGTTTATGTCATCTTGAAGAGAGCTGCTGCTACTTGTGGTACCTGCTGCAGCCACTTCATCTTCAATTGATTTAACAAGGGTGACTAAGTTCAACACTTCCCGAAGTGGAAGGGTAACTTCATTAGGCTGGCTGGGTACAATGTTTTCTGACTGGGGTGTTTCATCTGAAGTAAATACTTCCCCATCAAAGATACCAAACAAAGTTTTTGTAAATTCAAGTTTATGTGGAGACTGTGCAATTAATCTTCTGATACCTGGAACGGTGTCTGACCTGACAATTACACTGACATCCAGTAGTTGAGACAGAGTCAGGGACAAGTCAGCTTGTGAGTTGTCTGTGCCTGCCAAGAAAAGTTATAGTTACAGAAAATTTTACCAAAATATTTAGATCCAATATAGCTACAGTATACATGGTTTAAATTTTCAAGGCGGATCCAGGGGGGATCCTGGGGGGTCTGGACCCCCCTTTTCACCAGAAAAATCCAATACTTTTTCTTTAATACAGTATTGTACTCGGACATTTTTATATAGTAAAAAGTATTTACTATTGAATTCAGAATATCTCCTAATATCAAGTGTGCATGGCTTCAAAATGGCCTCAAAATGCCCATGATATTGATCAGATCTCAAAAGAATTTCTGGGGGTACTTACAGCGCCCCCCCAATACACCCAGCTGGGTGGGGTTACTGCACTCACCATATTCCCTCACCCTCAACTTCTGGAACCCCCCTTCACTTGATATTCCTGGATCTGCCCCTGATTTTTAAATGTTTCAGCATGGTGTGTGACCTAAGATAAGGCGTTGACTAATTCTGAATGTTGGACTATTTTACCGGCAGGTCCTCTAGGTGATTACTGTATGTTATACTATACTGTATACAGTATATGAAATATTTTGTCTTTGTTATAAGGCAACTGCTTCAGTAAAAAATCATATGCTTCAAGAAAAGAACATAATGTGTTTCAAGCAATCATATCAAGTTAAGAGCAAATATTGGAACAGAATACACTGTACAGTACTGTACTGTACTGTACTAGTATAAAGATATTGTACACTATTCATTATTGCAGAAGAATCAACTAACCAATGATAAAAGACTGTAAAGAAATGTTTGTAATATATGCTAAGAATACTTTCTTTTAACCATCAATATCTGTAATGAATTAAATTTAATATACAGTACTGTACTGTACTGTACTGTACTGTACTACACTGTACTGTACCTGTACTGTACTGTCTCCAGTCAGCATGTGTTTCTTTCACACAGCAGAAATTTATGTGCTGTAAAAGATAACTGTGATGGATATACAGTATGTATGCCATTGCAGTATGTTGGTATGGTGCTCATGTGCATGTTTTTGACTGATCTCAAGTGAACAAATTTATGTGTCTTGGATACATAAATCCCTTGGCCACAACAGGTCTACCCATCCCAGTGGGGGTTTGTTCCTTCAACAATAGAATCAAAGATCAGTTTTATAATAACTCACCCTGACATCCATAAATGAAGAAGAAATACAAATACTATACATTGATGTAAAAGTTAGTGGAGTACTGTACTGTATTCCTAAATGATAAAACAGCCAAAGCAGAGGATTAAAAAAAAAAAAAAAAAATTATATATATATATATATATATATATATATATATATATATATATATATATATATATATATATATATATATATATATATATATATATATATATATATATACAGTATATATATATATATAGGTATATATATATATATATATATATATATATATATATATATATATATATATATATATATATATATATATATATATATATATATATATATATATATATATTGTATATATACAGTATACTTGACTAGAGCATTTTTCACATAAGTGTAAAAACTCTATCTGACACAGTTTTTGATACCAAAGGCCAGTGCAATATGTACAATACATTATTAAAAAAGACTGACCTGCTTCAGCATCGGGCAAAAGGCTGGGCTTGCGGGACTTAGGTCGTGAGGGTCTAATGGCGTCAAGAGCATCAGCCACCTCAACCATGAGTGCCACCACCCCAGTGTCACTCTCTGTCTCATTCTTCTCCTGACCTGTACAAACCCTCTGGGATACCACCTGCAAGAGTACCGGTATCACATTATAATAATACTGTACAGTACGTGTTCTGTGTTAAACAGGCTGTAAATCACTTAAAAAACACCAAAATTCTTTCTCATTATTTTTTTTATCTTTGTGCTTTTAATTCATTCACAGCCTAAATACATTCTCATAAATCTCCACAGCCATAAAGATGAGAACTATATACAATAGAGTCTGCATTTACGCGGCTTTTGTTTATGCGTTTGGTCATTTACGCGGTGCCTTGCCAGAATGAAATGCTTTAATTACGCGGTAAATTTGCTCATTTACGTGGGAAGTGGCGCGGGCAGGGTGCGCACAAGGTCACCCAGTCATCAAAACATTACCGAGTTCTTCACCCGCCACCCACCACAGCCAGCCCAAGTCAGTGATAGTGATAGTGAGGATATGGACTTTGAGGGGTTTGACAAAGAGACCCTGCAAGCCTCTGTGGTGGATAGTGATACAATTGATACAAGTGATACAGGTGAGTGCCAATAATCTGCCCTCTGCCTCGGAACCAACCTCCCATCCCCGTGTGCTCAGCCATCTTTTCTACTGACGTAAGTGTTAAAAAACCTAATATTATTGATATTTCTCTTAATTATTAATTGTGTGTGCATACCATCATAAAATTAAGATGTTATTTTGACTACAAGGTACGTATTGTGTCGGAAAAAGTGGAGTTTGGGGGTTGGCCCAGTCTCTATTTCAATTAATCCCATAATTGTTCTGTTATTTCATTTACGCGTTTCTCGTTTTACGCGGGCCTCCACGGGTTCAATTGCCCGCGTAAATGCAGACTCCACTGTATATATACAGTATATATTTATTTATTTATTTATTTTCATTACCACACAAAAGAGGGACTGATATATTGTAGTTCTGTATACAGTTGTACCCCACTTAACGCGGTCAATTGAACCCAGAGGGTCCCGCGTTAAGTGAAATCCGCGTTAAGTGAACAACAGAACATATGGGATTAATTCCAATAGAACCCAGCCCGACCCCCAAACTCCACTTTTTGACGACACATAACTATGTTGTAGTAAAAATTCTATCTTAACTTTATGATGGTATGAAAAAACAAGTAATATAGAAGAGGTTAGGTTAGGAAAGATAAAGGTTAACATAGGAAAAATAAAGAATAGGTTAAAAAACGAAAAATTTTGTGGAACACTTACGGTAGTAGAAGAGATGGGTCGGCATACGGGGATGGAGGCTGGTTCCGAGGCAGAGGGCAGATTACTGGCCCTCAGGTGAATCACCATTACTAGGTGAATCAACATCACTGTCACTTACAGTTGTCAGGGCTTCCCTGACAAATCCCTCAAAGTCAACTTCACTTTCACTATCACTGGCTTGGGCTGGCTGTGGTGGGTTGCGGGCGAAGAACTCGGTTATGCTTTGCTGACGGCTGGTGTTGATGTTGTCGTGATACACCTTGATGTACGGCTCCATAGCCTGCACCAGTCGGGTATGGAAGACTTCATAGCGTTCATCGTCATTGTCGCGGGAAAGGACGGACTTAATTTTTTCTGTAAACTCTATGGCACACTTAATATCACTATGACTTAAACTAGGTTCTTCGGAGAATGATTCACCTTCTTCCTCCTCTTCACTGGCGTGTTCTTCTTCCAACATCTCGTCGGCAGTCACTTCAGGATCTTTGATCACCTCCAGGATGTCTTCGTTGGTGGTCTCGGAGAAGCCTTCAGCTGTAATATTGAGCGCAGCTTCTCTGGCAAGGTCCACTGCTACTGCAACAGTCTGAACCTGACCAGTCACAGGTTCACTCCTCCTCTCACCTGGTATGCCATGCAACACATGTCTCCATGCGTGACGAATCGTAGCAATAGTCAGCAGATCCCATGCCTCCACCAAGAAGTCTACAGCTTGTTTAACGTTAAACTTCTTCCAAAATTGTTTGACGAGAAGTTCTTGAGTCACCGCCTCTTGTTCCTTGTCCTCGTCGCTTTTGCTCTCGCTGTCGGTGTCACCCAGCTTACGCAACTCATCCTTGGTGTTGGTAGAGTCGTTCAGGAGCTTGAACTTCTTTGCAGAGTACGCAGCTTTCACATTGCAGATCAACTCCTGGTCCATGGGCTGGATTAATGACATAGTGTTGGGAGGAAGGAAGACCACTTTTACGTTGGGGTGACGATCCATAAGTAGGGGCGAGTGTCCAGGTGCGTTGTCAAGGAGCAACAAAATATTGAATGGAACATTCTGTTGCTCGCAGAATTTCTGCACGTCAGGAACAAAACAGTTGTCAAACCAGAAGAGGGACAGAGAAGAGGACATCCACGCCTTACGTGCGGTTAGCCAGTGGACATTAAGCTTGTTCATGTCCATATTCTTGTAGGCGTGCGGCTTGCGGGCTTTGTGAATCACCGATAACTTTGGTTTACAGGTACCGGAGGCATTGGTGGTAAACAGGACGGTGATGCGTTCCTTCTGCAACTTCCGACCCCTTACCTTGCTAGCAGACTGGACAACGAAGGTCTTGGAAGGTAACTTTTTCCAGAAAAGACCAGATTCGTCCATGTTAAACACCTGGTCGTCACTGTACTGTCCTTCCTCCATAATCTCACGTAAAAACGGAGGAAAATCTCTAGCCGCCACACGGTCAGCACTCGCTTCCTCACCACCAATGTTGATGTTGGTGATCTTGTTCCTCTTCTTAAACCTATGCAGCCAACCAGAGGAAGCATTGAAGGGTTTGGGCTCTGCAATTCCCAGTTTACGTGTCACTGCTGCGTATAGCTCACGTGCGTACTCCTGCACTGAGCGCGTGTCCACCGCCATGTTGCGTCGCGCCTGACGCACCAAATAACTCACCAGCAAATTTTCCACTTTTGCCAGCACCCTGTTCTGGCAATACCTGATAGATGAAGCACCTGCAGACTTTGTGATTTTCATGTGCTCTTTGATCTTGGCTGCATCCTTCTTGATCGTACGAATCGTAGATTCGTTGACGCCATGCTGGCGCGCGAGATCAACTTGCCGTCTTCCTTTCTCCAAATCTTGAACAATTTGGTACTTCACCTCGTAGCTTAATGAACGTCGTGTCTTCTTTGGCTTAGTGCCGCTGGGTCCAGGTAAGGAAAGGTCTCTCTCTGGGGGCGATGGTGGTCCGGCGGAAGCCATTTTACGGAACAATGGATGCGCGTTAACACGGGGTGGCCTTGAGGGATGAAACTGCCGCGGCTAGGTCAAGCGTCGTCTCTCCTCCCTCCCTCCCTCCCCGGGGTGGTCACGTCATAATACTTTAAGCCAATTACAGCTAGCAGCAGAGGGGGGTAGGGATGCATGGCCAATCACAGTCCGATACGTCATATGACGTCAGTGATAACGCAACAAAGACACACTGCGCAACCTTACCGCGCGGCTTGCCCAAGCGGAGGGAGGAGGAGGGAGAGGCGAGGAGCACAGGCAGGCAGGCGGGCGGGTGGCGCGTGGGCAAAATCTAAAAATAGCATCTCGAGCCGGACACTCACCGCGTATATGTGGAAAAAATCCGTGTTAAGTGAAAGTTCAGCTCTGGCAAGGCACCGCGTATATGCGAAAACGTGCTAAGTGAAACCGCGTTAGGCGGGGTAATACTGTATACTGTACTGCATCTGTGTTGTACAGTGTATGGAAATATTAATTGGGGAAGAGAATGAATTAATTACTGTATATTTAAAGTACTGTAATACCAAGTGCTTATTCTGTATGGTTATTGTACACACAGAAGGCACTTATTCCTTGATAAAAGATTATCTAAGTACAGTATATAATGTAAAGTACAGTAATATGAAGCTTCAAGAGGGTCATAATAGCAATGGAGTTAAATAATACAGAATTTTTCTTAGTAATGTGAAAATTTTATGTGGAAATTATATTAAGCACTTTGAAGATAAAATATTGAACATGGGCATACAGTAAGCTTACTTACAGTACAGAACATCAAATCATCTTCAAACATATTGGACTGAGTATAGCAAGGAAAGATTCAAATGCAAAGTATAAAGTGTACCAAAATTTGGAAAGCATATACTGTTGCTACACATATATTTAAAGTAGGTTGGTTAGAGAGATGTATTGGGTTAAGTTGAAGAGAGATGCATTTGAGAGTTGAGTTGTAATGGAGGAATTTAATAGCCGGAAGGTGAGCGCAGTTTATGGTTGGTTGGGCTGAGCCTCAAGTAGGATGGGGAGAAAGTTTATTAATTTTAGTGTGAGATAAGATGACAGAGACTGAAGAATAAGATATGTCTAGACATTCCATCCACACAGATTGGAAAAGTTAAGGTTATGACTGGGCTGGATAATATAAAAAGTGAGAAATAAATAAACAAGATATATAAAAAAAAACACAACAAAATAAAAACTCTTAGAAACAACATATGACAGGAAAAGGTGAAGAGGGGGAGTTTTTAGTTAGGTGAAATTACATGACACAGAGAACACAGTAGCTGCCTGACTGGCTAGAAAGTTGACTAGGGGTGAAGAGGCAAAGTAAGTAAGTAAGCAAGGAAGCAAATATGGGGACAGAACCTTTAAGGGCAATTTAAAACCAGAATGGACTGAAGAGTTAATACATCACAGTTATTGATGTGTAAAATTTAGGTGCATCAACTAATAGGATAACTAAACACAGCACAAGTCTTAATAAGTCTTTAAGATGGTATAAAGTCACTCCATTCTTGAAGACTTAATATAAGGACAATGAGGACTAGGATGGGAAGAAAATTTTTTTAACATTGATGGGGTTTTGGTGAACAGTGAGATGGTTCTGGCGTAGAATGGGGATGAAAACCAGTGAAAGTATGATCCGGATATATTTAACATCAGGGTGTAAATACAGTAGAAGTAAAACACCGAAGGCTGAGAGTACTACTGTTTATTATGAAAAGAACCAGAGTCGTACAAACACTTGTACATTAATAAATTTAATTCTGTAGGATGAAGTTTATATATAAATTGATATCTCCGTTAGCCGGAATAATTGGTGCAGAGCACTTCCGGGAATGAGAGATTTCCGGGTAACGAGACGACTCTCGTAGTCGGAAAAAAATCTCTCGTCCCCGGAATTTTCCAGGAAATGGAAAAATGTTCTCGGAAGTTCCAGAAATTGCTCATTACATCGTCTCTCAAACCCGAAAAAGAACTCCCCCATCCCCGGAAATTTCCGGGTAACGGAAAAATTGTCTCGGGATTTCCAGAAAATGCGCCTGATTTTCATCTCTCAAACCCGGAAAAAAACTCCCCCATCCCCGGAATTTTCCGGGAAAAATTTCTCGGAATTTTTCAGAAAATCGTTCCCAAAGCCAGAATTTTCTGAAAATTTCCGACTTTGGGAACGATTTTCCTAGAAAATTTAAATTCCGGCTATTGGAGAGTTCCGGGTTTGAGGGATTCCGGCTAAAGGAGATATTACTGTACAGTATATATATTAATGAATCGAGTCTTATTCTCAAGACACCTTGATGACATGAAATACTGTATACGTAATTGCATTTTTGACCATGATTGCACGAAGCACTCACAAATATCTCATGTTGAATGTGGGCATCATAAATTTGTTTTGGTCTAATTCACAAGTTATTACTTCACCTTACTTTTTCAGTGGTGAGCGGTCAGTATCTATAACACACTAGAATGTTCAGAACAAAGTACTGTATACTTCACAGATGAGTAATGTAAGGCATTTAAAATGTGGGAGGAATTGATTTTACTGTACAGTGCTGTACTATAAATTAAAACATCATTCTATAAGCACTGTTCCTCACTAAGTCCTTGATGCAGCTGGACCTGATATGGTCAACATGCAAAAGAATGGCTTGTTGACTGAAGTTTACACTGCAAAAGCAATAGCAATCCACAATGATTTGTGATTAAATGTATTATACAGTACATGTATATCCAAATTGTAGACTGACTGGTCTAAGACGCTCATGGAAACACTACTATGGGGGTTATGTAGGATGTATATCCTCTACACACTGTTAGTTTAATGTATACTGTACAGGCAATGTACTGTATTGGTGTGAGGGACAATCTCCCCATTCATATAATTTAGAACTTAACAAGTTGGATCAATCTCACATTTTCCTTTTGTCTAAATGCGCGAACTAACAGTCCAGCGAGTGCATTTTTACACCGGTTAAGATTTTTTTGACTTCTGGAGTATGTCAAATCCAGTTTAAACTTCATAATACTGTACTACTGAGCTTTATTCACATTATCATGAATCTCATGATACTCATAGCTATTAGTAAAGAAAAAAATTCCAATAACCAGTACAAAATCTTTTTCAATACCCTGCAAACCCCCATTTTGTTCATTATTCCCTCAGTGTGGCTCAAAATATGATGGGGAAACATGCTACAACAAAGCAATTGACTAACTCTTGGCCATTCTTATTTCAGTCAACTCTTTTTTTTTTTTTTTTTTTTTTTGCATGCTAGCTCAGGCATTCTCAATCTTCTCCCCATATTTATAGTTCTACTTGCCAGCCAGTGGTGACAAGTGAACTGTTGTGATAGGAAAAGCAGCATGCAAAATTTTCTGCATTTGTTTAATATGTTTCTTAGCAACTGTGGGTAACTTAAATATTTGAGAAGCTATGTAAGAGTATGGTCATTCCCATAAAGCAGAAATTGTTTAATTTCAATAACATAACTTTAATATTTAGTCATTTGTTCCTCAATGCATCGTCGCTTCAGAGGTTCTCACGATGTATACTGTACAGTATACTGATAAGTACAGTGGGGTATGCTATAACGAATCTAATTGGTTCTAGAACCTTGTTCGTTATAGCATTCGTTCGTTATAGGATTAATCCGTTCCAGGCCCCCAAATACAACCACTTAACACTGAAAAATATAATATAAAATTGTAAAAATTGTAAAAAAGTGCATAAATATGCATCTAAACCCCTGAAATAAAGAATATCGTTAATACTTGTAGTACAGAAACAATAAATTAGTAAAAAAGAAAAAAATTTTTTTTAATAATGTTCGTTGTAGGAGTTTCGTTCGTTATAGCATTCTCAATTTTATAGGTAAAACCGTTCGTTATAGGAATATTCGTAGTAGGATCCGTTCGTTATAGCATACCCCACTGACTCTTATCTCTCTTTGTCTTTTTCAATCATATTAAGGTAATAAAGTATTTTAAGTAGATACTGTAGATAATTCAGACGACACTGACACACTAATTATGTGACCTTATTGCGTTAGTAACAGGGCTTCAAAGGCTGCAGACTTTAGCATAATATAATTTTCTTTGAGTTTCAAAGCAGTATTGAAGTGTTTCTCACAAGGTTTTTCAGAAGCTTAATTTTGTTTGGTCTCCAAGATAGACCAAAAACTACCAATTGATTGAAAATGTCCGATGGGAGGGCCACCAAACTGGTGCTAGAACTGATGCACCTCACTTACCAAGAAAGATTAGAATGTCTTCATTTGCTTGGTTCGTACTACAGATGGACAAGGGCTAATTTATCAAATGTTAATGAGCACCTCTAACAAATGTTAGCTGAGTTAGCTGATGGCTGCCCCATTAGAAGTCACAGCCCCAGGTTATATAAGTCATCAGTACAGAAAACTGTTAAGAGCTAACTTCTTTGGAGTAAGAGTTGTGAAATCTTGGAATAACCTGTCAGAGAATATAGTGACATTACCAAGTGTAAGCTCCTTAAGACAACAATTTGATGGACACTGGAATATGTTTAGGTACATTCAAGAGTCCACAAATGTCCAGTACGTACTTGCCAACAGCATGTAAGAGAGAACAGGTCGATTGCCCAACCGGCTAGTAAGTTGACTAGTTGAGAAGAGGATAAAGTAAATTAGACTACATTTTCAGTGATGTTAGCTTAACACAAAAATAAAATACTTGTACATAAAAGAAATACTGTACACGAAACAACTAGATTCTAATATTTCGGTAATACCACACACCACAGAGGCTTCAGCCCTCCACAATGTTATGAATATCATTGTCTAATCACTTATATGCAGTGTACAGTAGTGTTCCAAAGGAGGGGGGTCAACAGACCCTGAGTATAACCCCCCTACCCTCCTCTGGCCTAGATAAGCAAACATAAGTACGTAGAGTAACAGGGTTGTGAAGACCACATACTGTACCTCTGTGTATGTGTGAATATAATCATGTAAAGGTGATTATATACATTGGTACAGGTATATAATTTGCTATATACTGTACTGTAGCTAAACTATATACCCAAGAAATACCCAGGGCAGTCTTTGTCTGAGAATATACAGGGCAGTAACAGTGACATGACCGACCGCCCAAGAGGCTAACGAGCCAATACCTGTACCAATGTATATTATCACCTTTACATGATTATATTCACACATACACAGAGGTACAGTATGTGGTGTTCACAACCCAGTTACTCTACTTATGTTTGCTTATCTAGATTTTGCCAAGGCTTTTGACAGTGTACCTCATGAAAGGCTGAAAATCAAACTGGAAGGGTACGGAATTCGGGGAAATGTCCTAGCATGGATACAAGACTTTCTACATGACTGCAAACAGTGTGTGGTGATTAATGGCACGACATTGTCATCCGTACCTGTCACAAGTGGGGTACCACAGGGCAGTGTATTGGGCCCGCTGTTGTTTGTTTGTTTCATAAATGACATGCCTGACGTTGTACACTCCTCCATACAAATGTTTGCCGATGACGCTAAGTTATTTCGGGAAACTAAGAACCAAGCAGACTGTGAAGAGCTGCAGAAGGACCTCTGTGGGCTTCAGGAATGGTTGAAGGAATGTCTGCTGAGATTCAATGTCACGAAGTGTAAGAGGATGCACCTGGGGCATACCAACGGTAAGGAGGCGTATCATATGTCCCAACGGGATGAAGAAACTGCACTAGTTGGGACTGTATGTGAGAAGGGCCTAGGTGTGTATATTGACAATGAGTTGAAGTTCTCTGGCCATTGCGAGAAGAAGGTAAACCAGTCAAATAAATTACTGGGTCTTATAAGAAGGTCGTTCAGATATCTAGACAGTACGTCCCTCGTAACGAACTTTAAGAGTGAAGTGCTTCCCCATCTGGAGTACTGTCACCCCGTCTGGTCCCCGAGATATGCTAGGGACTGTCAGTTGGTTGAAAATGTTCAAAGGAGGGCCACCAGACTGGTGCCTGTACTTCGGCACCTCAGCTACCCTGAGAGATTGGAGCGCCTGAACTTGCCTAGCTTATATTACAGACGGGCAAGGGGTGACCTAGTTGAGGTGTATAAGCATCTCAGGGGGCACTACTCAGTCGAGTGTCCTTCCTTGGAGCTGGCGGATGCTCGCCCCACAAGGGGTCACAGCTCAAGATTGAAGAAGCTGCAAGTCCAGAAAACTGTGAGGGCAAACTTTTTCGGAGTGAGGGTTGTAAACTCTTGGAACAATCTACCAGAGAGTGTTGTAACGGCAGAGTGTGATCTCTTTCAAGACAAGACTTGACCAACACTGGAGCGGGTTCAGGTACATTCAGGAGTCGGTGCATGCCCAGTATTTGCCAACAGTGCGTGACAGAGACGTGACCAATCGCCCGGGTGGCTAACGAGCTGACCTTTTGGTGAACAGGATAAATGAAAAGGAAAAGTAATCAGAGACGTGACCGATCGCCTAAGCGGGTAACGAGCCGATTAGTGGCGAAGAGGATAAAACTAAAACTAAAACTAAAGAGGATAAAAGTAAAATGAAAAAGGTTGGTTCAAGACAGGGTAAATTAAACAACCATTTTGGGGTCATTCTAATAAGCCGAGAACAGTCAGAAGTATGAAATCTGAGGGTGTGTTCCTGGATGTACTAATTATTACTTTAATATTATAAGTTTAAATTTTTCTATAAATATAATTTTGTTGTTGGAGATTACGAAGACTGGTTTATCATTAATTTGTGACAGTATGTACAGCTAACATAAATAAAAAGGTATCTCCACATTGTGAGCATTTCTGACTCAGACGTGGGACTATTGAGATGTACAGTACTGTATTGTACTGTATTCAGATTTCTTCTTTCTGTCAGTTAGCCATAACATGCATGTGTGAGGTATCAATGAGGCTTCACACAGCCTCCACACTTTGCATAACAACAAACTCAAAATGTCAACCATGAGTTCTTGCTTTCTGACACTTTGGTTTACTTACTTTTAACTTATGAACAAGATTGGGGGCAATCCCGGTCTCACTTAGACTGCTAAATTTTGATGGGCGAAGCTGAGATGGAGAGACATATGCAAGTGATAAGGTGACTGAAAATTTTATAAAATAAAAAAGGTGAAAATGATGACTACTGAATAGTCTTTATGTGAGGAAAATTATGGAGGTGATGGAATTTTGAATAAAGCAAAAGAGATAAATATTAGTAGTAAAACACACATGCTGTATTATTGGTAATACTCTACAATACAGTATACGTACTATACTGTACTGTACAGTACAGTATAGTATATGGAAATAAGAATCAAGTGTGTAATACAGTACAACAAATATGCACAATCAAATATTGCATGTGCACATAAAAGAGAGTACTGTACAGCACAGGAAGTGCAACACTGAAGAATATTAGATTATCATTTATGTACAGAAAGAATCAAAGATCTATTAGTCCAACTATTGTAAGAGCCACATAAGCTTGGGGTTGATCCCCTTGTGTTATGATGTCAAGTTACAGAGTTGTGCCAGAGTACAGATAAAGCAGGAATATAATGTATGAAGCTTAAGATCAAGAGGCATTTCCTAGCAGATCTGAGGAGGTCCATCTGTGCCCTGCAACCTTCCAGCTCAACAGGCTAAATCTATTTCCCACTAAACTTATGACTTCTTTAAGGTATTGAAACGTTACAAGACACCGTGGAACTCCCCATACCCACTATAGTTTCCCATGATTGTGTGTATCATCACATAACTTCAATTTATAAAGATATTGATAAATATTGAGCAAAAAGCAGTTGTGAAACATCTTAAGTTCCAAATATTTAAAAAGCTTTTGTATTTATTTCCTACAATAAGAGTCACCTACCTTGCCAACCAGTTGTCTGAAGAACTCTGACTGCCTCTTCATTCTTGTAGACCTTCTGATTGATTTCTTAATCTTATTAGGGACATTCTTCTTCAGTGCCTTCTGGAGGAAATTGAGGAGCAAAAACCAGTAGCCAAGAGCTAACATGATCCATACTACAATGCATAATTTGTAGAAGTCCTGGTACTGGACGTCCTCATTGTAACCTGGTTGGGGAGAGGAGAGGATGAAGGATTAAGATGGATACACAGACAGAGAGATAGTTGAATAGATATTTATTTATTCAGTAAAATCGTCATGGAAGTTTACAATTGGTTCAGCATGTATAAAGACAATGTAGACATATATATATATATATATATATATATATATATATATATATATATATATATATATATATATATATATATATATATATATATATATATATATATATATATATATATACACACACACACACACACAGTACAGGTATATCCTTTTCACTGCCAAAATAGCAGAATTGCCATTTAAATTGAGACTCAACCACCTAAATCACAAAACAAGGAATCCTCTTCGTATGAGAATACTGTACTGTACTGTACAATATTTGTCTGTTTGTTGATGAATTGTGGATTCAGAGGATCTAATGAGCTTAATAAATGCTTGTATCTAATACTGGTTTATGTTTTTACAGGTTCAAGCTTCATTTCGAGGTGAGTACACATTGTGTCAGTTTTACAGATGTAAGATATTACAGTACAGTATATAATTAGGTGCAGTTTTGAAATGCAGTGCTGTACTGTAAGCACATCAAAAGATATAAATAGTTCATGAGATTGAAAATCCACAAATACAAAATTCAATGTTAATTTGAATTAAAATACAGTATATAAATTAAGTTAATAAACATACTGGGATTATAGTATTCATCATTTTACATAGTATTTTTTTTTTTTTTTATTCCTGAACCTTGCTTTATCTGGGAGCATATTTTATTTTATATATTTTTTATTGCATGTATCTTATTAACACTGCTGACCCTTCAGTATCGGAAACCTCGCGGTGGTAACGTCAGATACAGTACTAAGATAAATCAAGGCTTGTAACTATGTTTGGTTTAATGTTACGTTAGGTTAGGTTACAATGTCCAAATGTCCAGATTTATTCAGAAGTATAACTAACACTTAAATTGTGGTTTATGGAGGAAGTGCAGTGGTTGTTTTTCAGATGGAGGTAAAGTTCATGTGTTTTAGTACAATTTAATATACCGGTATATATTATAACACCGTGTCCATCTGCTGCTATAATTTCATGCAATCTGGTGGGCATGGAATCTACCAGATTGCTGCAGATGTTCGGCCTCCTCCTTATTCCCTCCCACACATTATGTGTGTGTCTCCTCACTGCCTCACTCTTTTTCTCCTCAACATCCCATTCAACAACCATATGCGCCCATAGATTTTCTATTGGATTACATCGGCTCCTTTAGGGGGCCAGTCTAATAGAATAATCTGCGGGTGCGCCTCAAACCAACGTTTGACTGCCTGACTTGTATGTATTGGACTGCGGTCTTGCACCATACATATAGGCTGTGGGTCTGGGATGGCATATGAGTTGCTGGGAGGATGGTTAGCAGTCCTGTTGAACTGGCAGGTAGACAAAATAGAAAACTCACAGCCAAACTGTAAGAAAACCCATGGACAATGAGACATTAGTAAAATATACTAGGTCATTTTAGCGCATGCACACACATTATATACAGACCTATTGGTCCTTGCGAGGCTGTTTGGTTATGCTATGCAAACTACTTTGCTAGGGTGAGGGAAAGTGTGCACAGTATGTACAGGTATATATATATATATATATATTATATATATATATATATATATATATATATATATATATATATATATATATATATATATATATATATATATATATATATATAGTAGAAGTCCAAAAATCTGGACTGCTTGGGGATTGGGTTGGTCCGGATTTTCGGATTTTCCGGATTCTCAGGCAGTACTTTTAAAATTCAAATTTAAAGAGAAATAAAGAAGAGATGAACAGGTACATTTTGATAGTTTATTCATTAGCAAATATAGCATGCTTCATTTATCAAAACGAGCAGTTTTAAGGAAAAAGCTGTAAATTCTAGAATTTTATTCTTTGCCTCTTTTATATCATAAATTGTAGACTTTCCAATGTCTTATGTTTCCATTCGAACAGTATTGCTCACACCATGTTCTAGTTTCTTAATTATTTCAAGTTTGTCACTCAGTTTCAACGTGTTCTTCTTTCTCTTCACACAAAGAAGTTTATCTACTTTAGGAGCCATTGTTATGGGCTTGTACAGTACATGTACTCTGTAAATGAAAAGAGTAGGACTCCAAATTACATACGTTGTCACAGTTTGATTGCTCGTTTTAAAGTGGTGACCGCATATATATATATATATATATATATATATATATATATATATATATATATATATATATATATATATATATATATATATATATATATATATATATATATATATATATATATATATATATATACTGTATATATATTATTACATATATTTAAATCTCAACAAATGCAAGGATGTTGCCCCGTGAGAGTTACCGTGGGCCTCCATGTGCCCAGGTGGGTGTTCAAAGTATTACACTATAAGTGTGTCAAATGAGGAGTGACTGATCCACATGTAATTTAAGGTTTTTGAAATATTTACTTTTACTTTTATCCTCTTCGCCACTGATCGGCTTGTTAGCCGCTTGGGTGATCGGTCACGTCTCTGATTACTTTTCCTTTTCATTTATGTAGTTAAATTAAACACGGTTTTTCATATAGTTACGAGAATGAAGGGAAATAAAAGATATAGATGGGGTGTGGTGGAATCATCGTGGTCTGGCCACAAGCGCTGTAAACGTTGTGTGGATTCACTGGGTGGTTTGGAAGTGTTTATTTCCATTCATACTTTCATAACTACAACCTATGGTAATTTATCTTCGTGTTCATATATAATGAAGATAATGCAGAGTATAAAATGCCATATACAATATTTATACATAATATCATCTATACAGCCGTACTATGACTGTGTGTGTTGCCTCGTGATAGTTAGAGTGGGCCCCCGTCCAGAAAGGACACTGTACTAACCTCCAGCACCGACCCAGGTGGGCTAGAGAATATGGTTTCTGAGTGTATAATACTGTATATGAAGGTCAGTCATAATAGGAGGAAGAAAAGAATAATAACAAAGATGTCCTGAAGACAAGGAACAAGTAGAAGGTACAAAAGTGAAGCAATTGAAGATTATGAAGAAAGCTGAAGAAAAGAAAAAGATGAAGCAGAAGTTAAAGGTGGTGCAGAAAAAGTGTGATTGACTCAAGTACATCACATAACACAAACGTACCTGCAATTAGGTCTCCGAAGCCAATAGTGCTGAGAGTAATGAAGGTAAAGTAGAGGGAGTCCTCGTAGCTCCAGTCCTCCAGCTTGGACAGCACAACAGATGGCAGGAACATGAACACGATGAAGCCCACACTCAAGTACACTAAGGTGATGCCGTACAGCAGCGCCTTCTGGTGTCTTTGGTGACGCTTCTGTAAGGGTACAAGGTCTCTGAATGACTTGCTATCATACAGTACTGGCTATTGAGCGATACGGTGACTGATAGGAGTATAGAATTATCTGTAAGTGTTTGCTTCTGGGCACTGAATTATACAGTATATACAGTACAGTATAGGAATTTAAAAGTGTGGTTCTTTCAGAGTGTCATCCCACATGGATGCTTGTCATTGTCTGTTTTATATAATTTTTGACATCCTACTTAGATGCTTAGGTTAGGTTAGATTAAATCACGAAACATCAATTTGAGAATTGTCAGTGGCATGCAGTGTCTCTCAGAGTTGGAGGATAAGGAAAGAAAACGTACCTTGGCAGTGGTGTAGAGCTTGAGCATGCGGTTGGAGAGCATCTCTGAGGACTTAGCAAGGAGAATGCAGGTGAGGGGTACACCCACCATGGAATACAGCACACAGAACCTCCTGCCCACCCGTGACACAGGGCAAATGTGGCCATAACCTAGAAACAAAAACATAATTTATTCTTCACATACACTGTGTACTGTATATTGGGATCTTTTTGGTTTGATGAACTGCAATATTTTGTAATAAAAACACGTTAATCTGATGTAGTTTTAAATTTTAATTTCGGAAATATCTTCTTTTTTTCGAAATTTGGAGAAAGTACAAATATATATATATATATATATATATATATATATATATATATATATATATATATATATATATATATATATATATATATACATACATATATATATACATATATACATATATATATATATATATATATATATATATATATATATATATATATATATATATATATATATATATATATATATATATATATATATATATATATATATATGTTGATAACCACAAGAAAACACAAAGTTCCCAAGCGCTTTCATGTAATTCACATCTTCAGGGGTGAGTACAGACCTAACCAGTCTGTACTCACCCACAGTGTGAATACACAACACTGGGCTGTGTTTTCTTTCTTTCCTTGATTATCATGTTACCTAAATCACATTGATTTACTTATATATATATATATATATATATATATATATATATACATATATATATATATATATATATATATATATATGTATGTATATATATATATATATATATATATATATATTTCATTAATGACACGCAGACTTCTACATACAATCGCTTTTACTCAACCCCGCCAGATTCGAACCCCACGGCAGTTAGCGTTCCCCCGGTCACAGTCATAGGCTTGTGTGCCGTGGGACAGTCTCTGGCAGGTTGAGGCTAATGATATATGTATATATATATATATATATATATATATATATATATATATATATATATATATATATATATATATATATATATATATCGATAAAATCACACGGGAAAATGGAAACAACGGAGTACCTTAGCTTTCGTCTTTATTGAAGACATTGTAGTGGAATTCTCCCCTACAAACGCTGTTTGTCGCTGCCTAGCCGACCCCACCAATTCCCCAGTGTATGCCTCGTGGTCTAGGTCAACCAGCGCCGCCATACACCACGGAGCGGGGGTCAACTGCTAAACCACGCCTACCCCCGCTATTTAAGACCTGACCTCGTGGTGATCTGTCTCTCTCTTTCTACCAACACCAACCAGCCAGCAACACCTCCGCCTGCCTGGCGGTCCTAACACCTCCGCCTGCCTGGCGGTCCTCTCTCCCGCTGGCGAGCATGGCGACCCACAAGCTGTCCTTCTCTGAGCGTCCTCACCAACCAGCTCTCTCTACATCACGCTTGTAACCATGCTGCCTTCCCAGCACCAAGCTGCATTGTACATCCAATACAACATGTATATAGAGAGCACATTGTGAGTTTCCTTTCTCCAACCCATCTTGAGTGTGAACCAAACATCTGAACCCCACAACATCTTCAGTTGCCTCTGAAGATGTCTTGAATAAAGACGAAAGCTAAGGTACTCCGTTGTTTCCATTTTCCCGTGTGATTTTATCAAGATCCACGTTTTCATTTGGATTTATAAAATATATATATATATATATATATATATATATATATATATATATATATATATATATATATATATATATATATATATATATATATATATACATACACACACACACCTTTGGTTTGTTGCCTGATTCACCTTCTTCTCACAATGGCCTGAGAACTTAAGTTCCTTGTCGACACACACACACCCAGGTCCTTTTCACATTTGATCTCAATTAATGCAGTTCCTTCGTCCTGTTGGGATATGTGATACGTCTCCTAACCGTTGGTGCCATTTCTTCGACCATTCTTGAAGCTCATAGAGATCTTTCTGTAGCTCTTCGCAGTTTGTTTGGTTCTTAATTTCTCTAAATAATTTGGCATCGTCTACAAACATTTGTATGGAGGAGTGTATAGCTTCAGGCACATCATTTATGAAGCAAACAAACACCTATGGGCCCACTACACTGTCCTGTAGTACCCCGCTTGTCACAGGTACACATGACGATTTCGTATCATTAATCACCCCACACTGTCTGCGGTCATGCAAAAAGTCTCCAATCCACTCTAGGACATTTCCCAGAATCCCGTACCCTTCCAATTTAATTCTCAGCCTTTCATGGAGTACGCTGTCGAAAGCCTTGGCAAAATCTAGGTACAATACATATTATCGATATTTCTGCCCTGTTCTTTAAAACGATTCAGTGAGAAATGAGTGAGAAAATGAATTTACAATGACTTTGCAATAAACCTGTCATCCCAAGAAGAGGTGGTACACTTTTTTCAACCATAGAAGATTATTCCAGAAAACAGGATGCGCTGCATAAAACACCAAATGGATTTGACGTTTTTAGCTGGCAGAATAATATGGCGATGCCAAAAAAAAACCCCATGTAAGAAGGATCAAAACTCTCTAAAAACAATAATTATGCTTATATATTGTTGGTTCAAGGAGTACACAAGCATCATATTTTACGAAGATGAATTGTTCATTATGTGGTGGACTATGACAATTATTTGAGGGAGGTATGTAACCTAGATCAGAACTTATCAAGAAATTTGCCAAGGAGGGGTGGGGCAACTTTGAACTAAACATAGCGAAGTATTGTTGAAATACGAGATACAGTAATTTTCTGTACATTCATGATGAGCTTACCGTTCAATTAAAGATGATCAACTAGCTACTGCTAGTTAGTGATGCTATTATTTTTGGAATAATTTATTAGCTTAAGGGGGTGGGGCGTGATCGCACCCACCACCCCACTTCGGTACGCCTATGATGCAAGTTAGCTTAACTTAACCTATTTTTTTTTTTTACATTTTCATCCTAACGTAATGAAACCTAACCTAACTTCTCCATTTTAATAATCAGCAACTTAAGCTAATCTAATCTAGCCTATCATTTTGTAATTTCAGCAGCGTAACATTGTGTAGCGTAGCATAACCTAACATGTTTCGGTACTTTCTACTATTTTATCCAAGAAAATATATATATATTTTTGAAATCAGAACGTAAAGCTATGCCAGACTAATGTATTTTTATTTATTAAATTTGCAGTTCAAGCTGAAAAGACCCGTATGTTATGGTGATGGACGCTTCTGCACTGTGGCATCACACTGTACTGTAGTAACCAAGATTTCCAAATACATTATGAGCCAGGGAAATAACCGTTTTTTTTCTGCTGGTGAAACCCAAGTGCAACACTAACTTATTGCATTAGCATCATCTGTGTTCGGATACTTGTATACTACTTCAGTCCCTGCATACAATGAATTGATTTCGAGTAAGATAAATTTAGGCCTACTATACTTTATCCGTTTTGCCACTGATAGGCCTGTTAGCCACTTGGGCAGTCGATCACGTCTGTTACGAATTGTTAGCAAGTATTGTACTGTACACGACATGCACTGGCTCCAGAATGTATCGGTACCAGTGCTAGTGTTGATGAAGTCAGATCTTGAATAAACTCACACTTTAACTTCTAAAGGATGATGACTTAATAGTCTTGGGTACTGTTACTTAATTCCTTGACATTGATCTTACCATTTTGAACACAATTAATTATTTCTCCAGATGGCGGAGTTAGTGTACTCTAAGAAAATAATTTTGAACTTGTTAGAAACTGCGACTTAAGCTGTAACACGCAATTAAAGTTTGAAACCAGATCCTCAGTAAATTTTAAGAGGTTTTACTCACAGGTGAATAAAAAAAAAAAAAACGTATCTACTCCAATACTGTAGTTACAGTTCATAATCTTTGTAAACTCGACATCAATTTGACTCATCTTTTCACCGCCTTGAATATGAACCAGTTAGATGCAGGTTCATATCTCAAGCTAATTAAATGAATGGATGTATGAAGCTTTGAGACTGAATCTTGTGTTTGGACAGAACAAAAAATAAATAGCAGCTACCTGGGGTGAGTCGGGTGCAGGGGAAATCCCGCGGTTTCTCCACACAAAACGACTATACGGGTGAGTGTTAACATGACGTAAATAATTCATTCATTTATATGTAATTATTATTTTATGATATAGATTATAAACAGACGCGAAACATTTATTAATATTAATGTATATCATAGTGTAAGTATCTTTTAACAGCTTTTTTATTTTTAACCTTGACCTTAATTACCTAATGGCTACCCAATGGAGGGAAGGTCAGTGGCCTGTGTAGAATCCTTCCATTGTTCTTGATAATTTTGTCGAGAGCTATTTTGAAGCCCAATACTGTGTGAACAAGTATTTCCTTATACTGTATTCGTTCTGTTCGATAGCTTGGTGAGCTTGTAGCTATGCTCCCTCGTGAGGGTGGTGGGTGACCTCACAAAGAAATGTCCCGGTTTACGTTTTCCATCCCTTTCAGGAATTTGAATGTTTAAATTAGATCTCTCCCTAGTGTGCCTTGTCTGAAGGGCTGTCGGGATGACATAGTTCCGGAATCATCTTAGTCCCTTGAGTTACACCTTTTTTACCGATGTTAGATCTTTCTGGAACTAGGGTTTCTATGATTTTACAGTATACAGTAATCCAGACTGGGACATGTACTTAAAATTTGTATAGTTGAAAGAGTATTTTCATATTTTTGTATTCGAAGATACGCTTTATAATTCCCCAAATCTCGATATGTTTTTCTCACTGGTGGGTCCAGTTGTTACGCCCACCCTTTAAGTGAATCATCTACCACAACGTCTGGATCGTTCTCGACAGTATCCAGTAAAGTGCTATTAACAGAACAGTTGTGGTTAGGGTTGTATCCTTCGTGTACGGTCTTGCATTTCGTAATGTTAAAGAGCATTTGCTAGTCGCGAGACCATTTGAACAGCTCCTGCAGGTCTTTCTATGAAGTGTTGCATTGATTCGTCTGTCTGACTCCTCCCAGTTAATTCTCTGTAGTTTGTCTCTCATGAGCCGGCGGCAATCTCCATGGTTGAAGTATTCCTCCTCAACTACCTTCTCTCGACTACCAGTATGTAGTGGTCGCTGGTTGGAGTTAGTGTCTCCTCGACCTGGACCTCTTCCACCATAGCCTCTCCAGTGAAGACTAAATCTAGAATGCTGTCTCTCCTCGTGGGTTCCGACACGTGTTGTTTGTGTGAGGAATGAGTCATGTATAAGATCAAGGAATTATCTCCCTCGGCTTGTGTGTTAAGATTCATCCAGTCTATTGTCTCATGATTAAAGTCTCCCATGATGAGGTCTTGTGCTATGGATGATGTCTGGATGACTGTGGAGATCTGCTACTTCCTCCCCCAAGGCTGAATCAGCCCTATAGCACACACACCTACTGTTAACTTGCTTGTGTTTTGAACTGTCACTTCACACCAAATAGACCCGGATGATCCCATTTAGTTTAGCTCGTCATTGTGAGGTGCTCCTTGACAGTACACCACCGAGGCTGATCATCTGGTACATAATACTCACAATGAGACACACCTCCAGGACTCACTAATACCAATCACGTCTGGTTGGCCCGGGTCTCTATGCTGTCCTCTTTGAAGACTGTCATACTAGAGCAGTTGTTCTCTCTGGGTTAAATATGGGTTATCCTTAGTTGCATCGGCTCAATGTGTGCTGTTGTTTGTATACCTGTTGTGTCATGTTGAACCAAGCTGAACATCCATGGTGATTTTACTGAATATCTATCTATCTATCTATCTGTTATAAACCAACGAACGAACTTGATGGCTTGCTTACTTGTTTACTTATTCAATGTGTTGTATTATTTACAAGTGTGACCTTAGTGAACTGGTGACTTATGCATTGTAGTACGTTTAATATTTTGTAATTTTCAACATGGAGGGAGTTTTTCAAAGTGTGTGTGTGTGTGTACGTACGCGGACCCTACGTATAGTGTCTGCGCGTGCGTATTTAGGGTCTGTGATTGATAGATATCTATATAGAATAACAGATATATAGATAGATAGACCGATAAAAGTTATATTGATAGATAGATAGATAGATAGATAGATAGATAGATAGAATCACTCACCTATGGTAGTCACAACGGTCATGGTGAAGTAGATAGCGTCGACAAATGTCCACGTGTGAGTCTCAGTGACTTCGGCGATTATCCTGAGGCTCTCCTGGCATTCCTCTTCCACCCGCGCCTGCCAGTCATCGCCCATTCCTGCCCTCTGCTGTCCAAAAGGGGGAGAATGGGTTAGTCTTGTACAATAATCCCCCCCTCCCCTCCCTTCCATCCTCGAGGTCTGTTCCCTCTCCCCCCTCCCCCTTTCCTCTCTCATCTATCCTCTCGTTTTATCCAATTTTTCTTTCACTCTCCCATCCTGGCAATGGGAGAAAGGGAGGGGGGGGGGGTTGCCTAATCTACATCACTACGTGAGATCGACAAAATGTTTTCTCGTGATTAATAAAGTACAACATGTTTTTGAAGTAGTGTATAATCGGACTGCATCATAGGGTATAACAGGTTTAAATATACAGGCTGAAATGTTACAAGTGAATGTTTTTAAAATCTATTAAAATTACGACACGGGAATATAATGTAATAATGTATTTTAATGTCTATAAGGTATATTTTTTGTTAATGGGGATACTGTATAAAGATGAGTTGTCTAAAATTTTATAAATTAAGGATATGACGTCAGATATTCTACTTTACAGTAAATTGTAGAACATGTGTTTTACAGATACGATGGGAAGGTGAAGTGCCATAATTATACAGTGCTGTAATATGATACATGCAGCGAGTGTAAATTTTGTAAAAAGAAAAAAATACGATGACTGCCAGACGTTGCTTTGATAATTTGCACTCTAAATTTTGTTTTTATTAGCTGTATAAACAAGACTTACCTGTGCTTATTATGAAAAACTCGATCTCTTAACTAATATATTGTGTTGGCTACAGTGGTATGCATTTTTCACGGACCGGCGCGCGGCGGTGGCAGGTAACAAGCGTGTCTGACAGTATGGGGTTCATTCCCCTGCCCAAGACAGATTTGAGAGTGTTATTCAATGTGGCACTACCAAATATGGCAGGTTTCCTCCGAGTGTTCCGGTTTCCTCCTGTACTAACACTGGACAGTAAAGGTCATAACAAAATAATAAAGAACAAACCAACAGCTGATAAGTGATGAAGTGATAAAAAATTATTTTACTGTATGGTGAATTAAGTTTATGAACACATCTCTAATCTAGCCTAACCTAACCTTTCGGGAATTCTGTTATAGGTATACAGAAGTATACAAAAAACAAAACACATTATTGTAGATATGAGATATCCAGTGCCCTACCATGTGTGTGTGTACAAACGATGATGTGTATGTCTGTACATAGAAACCTTAGTATGTCTATTCTGTTATTTTTTTGTTTGTATACCTACATTTTTTCGTCTACATGTCTGTCTTTTCAGCCTTTTTGTCTTTTACAGCTTTTGTTTTTGTTGTATGTCTGTGTCTGTCTTCCCGTTTTCCTAACTTACCTGAAAAGCAGTCGACAACGGAGAAAGTGTGGAAGTAGTGTCGTGCTCTTCGGGCTCTGTGCCGTTAGCCAGCAGACCAAACGCTAAACAAAACAAATAAAATAAACAAACTCAAAATAAAAGAACATAAAAAGCGACAACAAAAGTACAACATAAAAATACTGTACTAGGAAAAAAGAGGTAAAATTATCTAAAAACAAAATTATTTCTGCGTTAAACCATATCTAAGTCATGCCACAAAAGATTTATCTCTATAGAAAATGATGTGCTGTTTAAACAACAAAAACACAAAAATAATAAACACTGAAGAATAAATTGCAAGAAAGTTAAAATAACTTGCTAAAAACTATAACAAAAATATAAAAAATTACAAGTACAGTGCAAGTTACAGCAAATAAAAGCATGGCATAAAACTATAGCCACAAACTACTATAAATTACAATAGAAATAATAAAAAATCACTACGTTATAGAGACAAGATAAAGGGATGAACCTCGCAGAGCAACCCAACAGTAATTACCAGCATATATTACTTATAACCCAAGGGATGAATGTTTTCTCTTATTGGTAAATTTATGGGCGAATGCTGTGAATTTTTAGGTATTTTTTGTGAGGAAACTATACGCGTATAATTATTTATACATTATCAATAATAATAAAAAATATCAATGATAATTATTAACGTTGAAGGGAGCATGTGAAGAATCTCCACTTTAGCTTATTTCTCCTAAAGATTAATTACCCTAATGCTATGGGGGGCGGGGGGGGGGGGTGGTTAATCTTTATGTAAAATAAGCTGGGGTAGAAATTCCTCAGGTGATCCATTTTAAATATATTTCTTCGTTTCGTTTGGATATATAGATATAGCTACTAATGAAATAATATATGTACTTTAGCTGTAAATACAACTGAGGCAATATTTTGCAAAAAGAATACAAAAAAGTTGACTTGCTCTTCGGAGGAGCTTACTATTAGGCTCCTCGTATAAACTACAAACATGAACGATAATAATCTACAATTTGCTTAACTACTGAGAAGCAGAAATAAAAAACAAACACTCATGACGTGTGACGAAGGACGAGTGAGTATCTTAAGTATCTTACTGTGGTTTAAGATAGGGTGAGGACACAGGTCAAGCAGGTGACTCTTCAACACTTGCAGCTCCTCCACCACCTCGCCCGCCGCCACCAACTCTGATGAGGGAGAAAATTTATTACAATGGAGACTTAAATTGGTGGAACCAAAATCTGAAAAACGTATACAACGACCTGTGAGGAAGGCGGAATAGACCAGTATTAAAATTGGAAACAAAAAAACTCGAGCTCTGAAAATGTATACAGCGATTTATTCACAGGAATTTGCATGGTTATACTGATAGTTGGCTGAGTCGACAATGAAAATGGATTGAGAACAGTTTAAGCCAATGATATGACTTTAAACTGCGGACTGGTGCGTCAATGGTCATAACAAATGGATAGCCTACTCAGAACCCCACAAAGAATTCTGAGCGAAAATAAGTAAATGTACGAATTATCCCATTTAACGTAAACCATAACTTTGTATTCGTAAAATATGTTTTGTTCTCGTGTTTTTTTAATTTATTAATGAGATTTTGGTTTACTATGATTCTGAATTCAATGGTGATATATTACAATTAATTATGGCTTTGTTGAAGATGTTTTTAACTGTTTTGATTGTAATCCGTTAAAGAAAGGTCCTCCGCTGTGCTCAAAGAGAGAGAGAGAGAGAGATCTAACATTTAATTGTTGATGACTAGCATGTGTACTAATCAGGAACTCGCTCTTAAAAACATTTAGTTATTAAATCTCAGCATTACATTATTATAACAACATTACAGTATAGTGTTGGTGTGAATTATAAACAAACTAAGTGATGCAGAAAGCACGGGAACGGAGAGAGAGGCCAAGTGACAAAAGCAGAGCGTGTTGCAGATATACTCGGGCTGCCCCAGGCTAAATGTTCACTTCCTCCACTCTCACCAGCCCACACCAATAACGCTTCACACACATTCGTAGATTTTCCTAAAAGTTTCATCTCCGGATATTCTTGTCAAGGGCATATTATGCCAGCCCATCCTTATTACCAACCCACCCACTTTGTAAAAAAAAAAAAAGGTAAATAAAATGAAAGAAACAAAAAGTACATACAACTTTTGTATCATAAAAATAACTAAATAAATAAATAAATAAAAGTCGGGACGATGCGTAAAAACATTATTACTGTAATTACCAAAATAAAATACACAGAAACATAAGAAAATTGAATCACTTCTGAATAAACACAAATAAATACCACTAGATAATTGTAATGTTTAGGAAAATTTCTTAACTTAATCTTACATCATGAACATCTTACTCTTCAACGATGTAAAAAAAAAATCCTCGTGTTATTTGTTGCTTGTTAAATTGTTATTATGAACTTCATTGTCCAGTGTCATTCATGTGTGGTTGTTTGGTGATGAAAAGAAAATTACGCTTCACTCTTTGACATTGAGAGGAGGGGGGGGGGTCAGTTATGGGAACATCCTCACGTAGACACTGAGGTGGATTAGTGTTGGCTGCCTGGATGAGTGGTGATGGGGTATGTGTGTGTGTGGGGCGGGGGGTGGGGGGGGGAGTTGGCGGAGGATCATGACAATGCCAGTTGGATCTGGTACAGCAGTTGGTCAATACTGGTAAAGATGTTGCACGTGTTTGGAGTTATAAGTTGTAATAAGGTCCTGCACACACACAAAACAACAACATCCATGCAATATACACACAACTCCCCCAATTTACAACATCCGTTCTTACCCTCAGCCTGTACTAAGTTTTGCCAATTTTCATAATTTAACTTTGGGGGAAAAAATCTGAAAGCTTAAAAGTGCCACAGTTGTTAGGAGACTTTCGCTCAGTCATATGACGTCATAGCTACCGATGTATTCATTGGTTGCTTCACATGACGTCATAGCTAGGGATACAGTCATTGGCTGCTTCACATGATGTCATAGCTACGTATGCACACATTGGTTGCCTCACATGACGTTATAGCTACAGATGTAGTCATTGGCTGCCTCATATGACGTCATATTACAGATGCACTCATTGGGTATCTCATATGACGTCATAGATAGTAATACACATACTGACTGGCCGGCAGGGCTGTCGGAATTTCCGACTCTTGTTTATCGAACACGCTGATTGGTTCAAATCCGGTACTTCGTCTGTTAATCGGTAAATTGATGACGTAGGCGGTAAGCCGCGACGTCACTACTCCGACTCGGTAAATTACCGACTTTAGGAAATATGCTGTTTCATGGCAAAAATACCTTATAGAATACACAGAAATAAATAGTAGATGTATTTAATTACCTTACCTACATTTTACTAGCGATATTTTAGCAGAATTATATTCTGCTGAGTCACACACGAAGCGATATCGGTACAATGTTACAATGTGTAAAATAGGGTCATGTATATATTTCTTGTGCTTAGTTTTGCTTCTAAATGTTTATATATATATATATATATATATATATATATATATATATATATATATATATATATATATATATATATATATATATATGTATGTATTTTTTTATGTATTGCCAAAATAAAATTGTTGGAATGTTTTGGTTATTTTTGTATTAAGTATTATCGAAAAGTAATACAAATTGCAATTGATAAAATACAAATCTAATGTGATCTCATATAACACTCTGAATGGTGTATAATACAGTGTTTATTATTCAGAAATTTATAAAACTAATGACAGGAACAATGACATTCACTGAGTATGAGGACTACTCTACTGTGTCTGGGGTCTTCGTTGCCCCTCACCACACATTACTGTATCTGGGGTCTTCGTTGCCCCTCACCACACATTACTGTATCTGGGGTCTTCGTTGCCCCTCACCACACATTACTGTATCTGGGGTCTTCGTATGCCCCTCACCACACACTGTATCTGTCTTCGTTGCCCCTCACCACACATTACTGTATCTGGGGTCTTCGTTGCCCCTCACCACACATTACTGTATCTGGGGTCTTCGTTGCCCCTCACCACACATTACTGTATCTGGGGTCTTCGTTGCCCCTCACCACACATTACTGTATCTGGGATCTTCGTTACCCCTCACCACACATTATATTATAGAAAATAGTAATATTACGTCATGTTCTCGCAACCAATCACAACGGGAGCAGTTGAACCAATCAGCGTGTTCGGTAAACAAGAGTCGGAAATCCCGTCAGCCCTGCTGGCCGGTCCCCATGACATCACAGCTAAAGTTGCTGCGAGGAGTAGAGGCTGATAGAACACATAGTAACATGCTCAGTATAGATTCCGATTTCACATTTGAATTTTAAAACATTATTAAGAAAGTATATATTGGATTCTCATATTAGTATATCGTGTGGATAATAAGACACCAAAAAAAGAGGTTTGACTACTTTAAATTATGACTCGTTGTTTGGAAAGTAATGGTTCGGCGGGGGGGTCGTAGTTGTTTTAGACCTGACTGGCCGACACCTGGGCGCTGGGGGCACAATACGTCACCGTGGCACTAATTGAGGTTCTGGAAGGTTCCATCATACGCTGTTACTGTGCATGATGTGGCACTGGTCCTGATACTTCGTGAACTAAGAGACAGGGGTATAATGTGACACAGCCAGGCGTCTCTATCTATCTATCGGTTAACAGGAACACCTTTGAGTCAGCCAATCAGGTGACAAACATAACTCAAACACCTATAAGACTCCGACCTCTTTGATTGGTTACAATGGAGGTGTAATAATTAGGTGGTGCCAATTACAGGTGAGCGGGGCACTTTACTTATTCCCTGAAGGGTAGAGGGTTTTTTTGGTCTGTTGAGTGATGTTTAGTGCCGCAGGTTTTGTGTGTGGTGGTCTGTTGAGTGGTGTTTGGTGCCGCAGGTTTTGTATAGTATACGTAATGATAATACTATAGCGAAGATGTACGATAACAGGTAAACACGGTACGAGCTTATATACAGGTCATGTACGATAAGAGGTAAACAACAATAAAAGGGTTCTATCCAAGAGGTCATTAACAGATACGTTAATTAAGACGTATAACAACAGGTAATTAACGGTGAAAATTTAATATATACAGGTAATCATTGGCAAAGGTTAAAAATAAATAAAAAAGTAAAAAAAATACAAGAAATATCAAAGGTGGAAGCTGTAGTTATCGTGTGTATTTATAATCAAGATATCAACGACATGACATGGAGATAACACGTGTGATTTTACCATTGTGTTATTTACGGTTCGTTCAAATCGCCCAACTATGCGGGGTGTTGTTACTGAAGCCATCAATAACTTCAACCATTAAATCATCGCCTTGTTGTTGTTTTTTTAAGTCAGTGAACAAATGACCCAAGTGAGTTTTTCTCTTTAGTGATGGAAATGAAAGCAAGGATACGTATCTTTTGCTTGAATGAAGGAATAGAGAGAGAATGAAGACAGAAATAAGAGTTAAACTTTGAAAGAAATAAGAGTTAAATTTTGAAAGAAATAAGAGTTAAACTTTGAAAGAAATAAGGAAAAGAAAGAACAGAGAAGAACAGCAAAATAAATACACTTCAATCTTTGGTAGTAAGAAAGACGAACGAGAGAGAGACGAAAAAATAACACCCCCATCGTATCTCACTTACATAACCTTGATTAATACCCGAACCAAAACACAACCTTGAGCGAGTGGGATGAGAAGGCGGTGGTGGTGGTGGTGGTGATGGTGGTGTTTTAGGTGATGCTGGCTGGCACCTGACCTGCATGGCCACCTAGGTGATTGGCCCCAGGGCGAGGAACCTCCTTCTTCAGGTCTTAACAACCACTTATCTTCTTCATAACTTAACAGCTACATGGCAGCCCAAACAAGGGGATGATGGTTATGGTTTTTCTTGTATACAACCCTGAAATACTTAGATTTTGGGGTCGAGGTTTCTCTTTTATGCAATCCTGAGATATTGAGTTTTTCGGCCTAGGGTTCTATTTTATGCAACGCCGAAATATTGAGGTTCTTGGCGAAGGTCCTTCACTGATCGACCCTGAAATATTGGCCATAAATCTCCAGTACGTTAGGTTAGGTTAGCGTGGTTAATCTCTAGGTTAAATAAATTGGGTTTGGTTAGGTTAGCATTAGAGTAAGTTAATCATCAGGTGAAATAAGCTGGTGGGGCTAATCTTCAGGTGATCCAACAAGACACATTCCCCCCCCCCCCACCACTCCCTCCGATAATAGCATTCGAACCTGTTTTCTCGAGAGCTGGGTGGGAGGGACTCGGGGTTCCCTTTGGAGGTGTTCGTTATGTAATGGTGATTTGTGGCGGGTTGTGCCGTTCAGTGATTTGTTATTGTGATGTGTGTGAGAGAGAGAGTCCGGTATCGTAACTGCGTGTCTGTTTATGTTTCATGGTGTGTGTGTGTCTGTCTGTCTGTGTATGTGTATAAAATAGAGAACAGAGAGAGAGAGCACCACAACAAACCTGCCAAATGTACGACCAACCAAAACAAACACGTCACAGAGGCCGCCATTAAATATTTCCTTCTTGTCGGGCAGGCGGTGAACGCTCCACGGCTCTCACCTCCCTACCCCCTCCACCCCTCTCCATCCCTCTCCCCGCCCCCCTTGACCTCATCAGCCCCTAAGTGCCTACGTGATTTTTATGACCCTAGTGTGTGAAGTGGGGGTATATTAATCTGTCCTTGTTTGTCCTTTAGTGTAATTTACGTAGGTATTAAGACCCATTGAGAAATAGTAGCGTTTATGCCGTGCTGTGTTTTCATTGGTCAGCAATTTTCAAATCCTCGAATCTTATTTGTTGAATTTGTGTATGAAATTTTCTGCAATTCTTGGTGTAGTTCTTGTTAATTTGCTGAATTATTACGTAAACGGTATATGTATGTATGTATGTATGTACGTATTCTTTCAACTGTTCTGTTACGTCAAATCATAATATAGTTTAATATTTATCAAAAGAATTATCAATAAAACATCAACATTACAATATTCCTTTATCACAACTACCCTATAATAGTCGTGTACATTTACTTCTAATTTCCGTAAAAAACTAAAAAAATTATAAATATATTAAATCCTTAACTGTCATATACACATATAACCAAGGGCTTCTCACCGCTAGGGGTTCAAAGTCAACACAGATCATCAGTGACTTAGCGAGCACTTGTTGTGAGTGAGCGTGGGGGAGTGGTGTCTACACTCAGGCCATCAAGGGGAGTAATACCAGGTCCACCCACTAAATTTATATAACCCGAAAATAGCAAGATAACAATGATTAATTTCCTGCGTGGTCTAGGTATACATTATACACCTACAGTGTCGTATATACATGGTGAACTGTATACCTGCATTGTCTATATACAAATACATGCTGAACTGTATACCTGCATTGTCTATATACATGCTGAACTGTATACCTGCATTGTCTATATACATGCTGAACTGTATACCTGCGTTGTCTAACACATGCTGAACTGTATACCTGCATTGTCTAACACATGCTGAACTGTATACCTGCATTGTCTAACACATGCTGAACTGTATACCTGCATTGTCTAACACATGCTGAACTGTATACCTGCATTATCTAACACATGCTGAACTGTATACCTGCATTGTCTATATACATGCTGAACTGTATACCTGCATTGTCTATATACATGTAGACTGTATACCTGCATTGTCTCTATATACATACTGGAGCCTGTATACCTGCATTGTCCATGCTGAACTGTATACCATTGTCTATATACATGCTGAACTGTATACCTGCATTGTCTATATACATGCTGAACTGTATACCTGCATTGTCTAACACATGCTGAACTGTATACCTGCATTGTCTATATACATGGTGAACTGTATACCTGCATTGTCTAACACATGCTGAACTGTATACCTGCATTGTCTATATACATGCTGTACTGTATACCTGCATTGTCTATATACATGCTGAACTGTATACCTGCATTGTCTAACACATGCTGAACTGTATACCCAGCTGCACTGTCTATACGAATGTTGAGTTAGTGTCAACTTGTATGACAATTTTACTGAACCAGCAATCCATCGGCCAGGGGAGGGGGATACTTTATCCACTCGGCCGCCTCACACACCATTAACTCAATAATCCGTTAATAATTATTAGTTTCCTCTGAGATATATTTGATATCAATTGGACACTTTAAAGACATATTTAATTCGTACCTGTATACATTGCTACCTCTAATTAATTAGAAGACAAAACAGGTAAAGTCAACGATTAACGTCAATAAACATGTAAATGAGTTTCTCTAAACACGGGCCCACAACTACACAATTTTCACCTCCCGACGACACTCGACGACACTTGTCAACTTTCCATATAATAACGTGTGTGTGTGTGTGTGTGTGTGTGTGTGTGTGTGTGGGTGGAGTGGGTGGGTGGAGATGGTGGGTGGGTGGGTGGGTGGTGGGTGGGTGGAGATGGGTGTGTGTGTGTGTGTGTGTGTGTGTGTGTGTGTGTGTGTGTGTGTGGTGAAGGCCAGGTGGTCAGTGTCCTTGTATACAGACGGTGACCTTTTGGGAATAGTTTACTGTATATTGGAAGTAGATCTCGTATTTTCGTTTATAGTAATGATACTACTACTACTACTACTACTACTACTAATAATAATAATAATAATAATAATAATAATAATAATAATAATAATGGCCGACGTTCTACTTAAAGACTAGGTTCATTAAAACAAATATTAATACTGTACCGTAAAATTCCCTATAGTACATACATACATACATACATACATACATACATACATACATACATACATACATACATGCATGCATACATACATACATACATACATACGCACATACATGCATACATACAAACACAGAGAGTCAAGTGCCGGCGGCGGGTTGATCAACTTAAAGGTGGGGGATTTACCGGTAATCTAAAAACACTTTACCGCTAGCCTTGGGGGACCCTTGTGTGTGTGTGTGTGTGTGTGTGTGTAGGGATAATAAAACAAAAGCCAGTCGTATGCAGTGTACAGTATATACCTACATCAGAAGGATTTTATTTTTGTTTGTTTTGTCTATTTATGAAACACTAGAGAGCGAAGATTGATATCATAAAGTGGTTTAACAGCTGATATGGAAGAATGACATCATAACATTTTTAGCGATTGATAAAGGAGTGACGTCATGGCTCGACATAAAAGAAGTGACGTCTTACAGGTGTGGATGTGCGCCAAAACACCGCCACACCTGAAGCCTAATAAACAGGTATCTCTCCCCCTACAAGGACGAAATTACACCCCTTGACTCCTCCATCAGAAGAGAAGCGGGTGACGTCGTTTAACATTATATTTATTATTAGTTTTTTTTTTACACGGATTCCTGCAGGATGTTGAGGTGGGGGGAGGGATCCTGTAGAAGTGAGGCGCAAAATACAAGAAGTGAGGTATCATATTCCCGGAGTTGGTTGGGATTTTAGGATATTTGGTGAGGAAGGGAGAGAGGCAGGGTGGTAATGACAGGTAAGTTAGGTCTCGGAAGGGAGGAGAGGACTGAGATGGACGAAGGAGGAGGGAGAGAATGTATAAGGGAGACAAAAAAGGAGATTAAACACTGAAATGAGAGAGAGAGAGAGGAAAACAAGATGAGGAACGAGTCAGCTGCTGATGTGTGCATGTATGCATGTATGTATGTATGTATGTATGTATGTATGTATGTATGTATGTATGTATGTATGTGTGTGTGTGTGCGTGCAGGAACGTCTGGTTGCTATGCTAAGACTATACTAAATACTATGAACATGATCCAGTGCATGGTGCTGGCGGCGCAGGTGAAGACGATATAGCAGGTAATCCCCAGGTGTTGATGATTTATGAAACAAGAGTGGTGGGTGCAGGGACACACACACACACACACACACACACACACACACACACAGTTCATTGTCCCTTCAAGCATATATTTCCTTCTTAACTCTTTCAATAAACTCAAGGTAAACAAAAGCAATATGCCTTACAAGGGACGATATTATGGTGATATCTGTAAAAAACTTAAATTGGCACAAAAGAAAAACGGGAAGCGGGTTGTGTGGATGAGCGAATTTCCAGTGTGGATTTCCGGTTCGAGTTGCAGTTTTATGTTAATGATGGTGATGATGATGATGATGGTGGTGGTGAGGATAATGATGATGACGATGATGAAGATGATGATGATGGTGGTGATGATGATGAGGATAATGATGACGATGATGATGATGATGTTTTTGTTATTGTTATTGTAAAAAAAAATCCCCCCAAAATTAACTTTATCGTCATGTGTTAGTTGTTCCCAGGACGATGTTTTCAACCCTTAAGGAATTTTAACTAAAAGTACTACTACTACTACTACTACTACTACTACTAATGATAATAATAACAATAACAACAGCCCGACACAGTAGTCAACCCGCACCACATGCTTTATGACACCCCCCAGGCCTCACATAACTCTACGGACACACCAACACTTATTTCTCTTTGTCACTGACAGGGTCCTACACCGCCCAGTGACCCCCCGTGACCTGACCTTTACGGCTTCTCGGATCACCTGAAGATTGGACATTCCAGCTTATTTTACCTGTTGATTAAATATGCTAACGTTACCTGGGAGTTTAGTTTAGGTTAGTTTAAATGGGGTTTGGTTAGGTTAGGTTAGCATGAGAATATTTAATAATCAGATTTAAAAAAAAAAACTCATAAAGGGGGGCTAAACTTCAGGTGATACTCAACCATTAACACCTTCCTACCTCACCTGACACAGTCCACCCTGACACCACCACCATCCTGACACCACCACCGCCTGACACCACCACCACCACACACCACCACCACCTGGTCACCACCACCACACTGACACCACCACCACTGACACCACCACCGCCTGACACCACCACCCTGACACCACCACCGCCCTGACACACCACCACCACCACCGGACACCACCACCACCACACTGACACCACCACCACACCTGACACCACCACCACACCTGACACCCCACCCCTGACACACACCATGACACCACCACCGTCCTGACACCACCACCGCCCTGACACCACCACCACCACCCGGACACCACCACCACCCGGACACCACCACCACACCTGACACCACCCTGACACCACCACCACCTGCTACCACCCATTGTACCTTCTCACACAAGTGGGTGGTGCAATAAGTGAGGCGGGAGGTGACCTTCAGATCAGAGGCTCTATCTCATACTATGCCCCGAGGCTCCAGTGCAAATAAAAGTATTTCACGTGGGTATCTCCTGGGTTATCCCGCCTACCACTCCTTGTGTCTTGGCGGAATGTATGTTTATGAAGGAGTCTAACCTAACCTAACTTAACCTATTCACGTCCTTAATTAAGCCTCAAATTACAAACGACTTCAGAACACACACACACACACACACACACACACACACGCACACACACACACACACGATCTCCTCTCAATGGTTGTAAAAAATGACACGCACACAGGAGAATGATGGTGATGGATGGTAATGATGATGCTAATAAAGATGTTAATGGTGGTGGTAGTGATGTTACTGATGATGATGATGATGATGCTGGTAGTGTGGTGATGGTGAGGATATAGTGAGGATGGCTTCTGGGAGTAGTCCAACAACATACTCCACACAACAAGGTCCAGTTTTCACATCAGCTGCTTGTTGCAAGGGGAGGGAAAAAGTGCAAGGCCATCCCCCTCTTTAGTGTGTGTGTGTGTGTGTGTGTGTGTGTGTTTGTGTGTGTGTGTGTGTGTGTGTGTGTAATTTAATTCCTCAAACCTGCACCAAAAAAATGATCCGTCAAATATTTTTTGTTATTGTTATTCTACCTGTAATATTATCATCAATGGTGGTGTGTGTGTGTGTGTGAGAGAGAGAGAGAGAGAGAGAGAGAGAGAGAGAGAGAGAGAGAGAGCTCTATACCGTAATGGTGACATAGGATAAAGAGGTAACAATTTATACTACAGTGATAACCTGACAATATAAGCTACTCCACACCTGACAACAACCTGCTGACAACATAAACACTACTGAAGCTCCTTACAACACCAGTGACTACCAACCTGACAACACCAGTGACTACCAACCTGACAACACCAGTGACTACCAACCTGACAACACCAGTGACTACCAACCTGACAACACCAGTGACTACCAACCTGACAACACCAGTGACAACCAACCTGACAACACCAGTGACTACCAACCTGACAACACCAGTGACTACCAACCTGACAACACCAGTGACTACCAACCCGGACAACACCAGTGACTACTAACCTGACAACACTAGTGACTACTAACCTGACAACACCAGTGACTATCAACTCCGACAACACCTTGCGACTACTAACCCGACAACACCAGTGACTAATAACCTGACAACACCAGTGACTACTAACCTGACAACACCAGTGACTACCAACCTGACAACACCAGTGACTACCAACCTGACAACACCAGTGACTACCAACCTGACAACACCAGTTAAACATGCAGGGCACCACAACGCCTTGGCTAACAGGTGCTAAGATGAACCACTGACATTAACACACACCCAAACCTGTTGTGTATTAGTTATTGTTTGTGTTTTTGTCAATGTCTATGATACTCTTACTGTTGATTAAGCTTCTTGGTTAGTCGGTCGGGTTGGTCGGTTGGACGGGTTGGTCGGGATGGTCGGCTCGCTACATTCAATCTCCTGTGTTAAGGTCAAGTCTCGTCCTCCAAGAACAAGAATCGAAGGTCATGAATATAGTGTCTGTCCGTGCGTGTGTGTGTGTCCGTGGGTGAGTGTTTGTGTCCGTGGGTGTGTGTGTGTCCGTGCGTGTGTGTTTGTGTCCGTGCGTGTATGTGTGTGTGTGTCTGTGGGTGTGTGTGTCTGTGTGTGTGTGTGTGTGTCTGTGCGTGTGTGTGTGTCTGTGGTGTGTGTGTGTCTGTGTGTGTGTCCGTGGGTGAGTAAGCCAGGTCTGTGGGTGTGTGTGTGTGTCTGTGCGTGTGTGTGTGTGTGTGTGTGTGTGTGTCCGTGGGTGTGTGTGTGTCCGTGGTGTGTGTGTGTCTGTGTGTGTGTGTGTGTCTGTGGGGTCTGTGGTGAGTGTGTGTGTGTGGCCCGTGGGTGAGTGTGCAACTGTGCGTGTGTGTCTGTAAGAGTGTGTGTGTCTGTGGGTGAGTGTGTGTGTCTGTGTGTGTGTGTCTGTGTGTGTGTGTGTCTGTGGGTGTGTGTGTGTCCGTGTCCGTGCGTGTGTGTGTCCGTGGGTGAGTATGTGTGTGTCATTCTATTGTGACCCTAAAGTTATATTGTGGCAGACCTTGGATGCCTGTGGCCAATTGGTCCTGTTGTGTCCCGTGAGTAATTACTTTACCGGCGGGGCACCCCAGGTCGACCCACCTGTTAATGGCCGCCTGAACTTGAGTGGATAGTGCCGGTATAAACTGCTATTTGGTGTTGAGAGAGAGAGAGAGAGAGAGAGAGAGAGAGAGAGAGAGAGACAGAGAGTATTGATGAATTACTCCCTTTAAAAGACAACATAACAACAACAAAGGACAAAGTCATTGCACCTTAAACAACAACAACAAACAATCAAAACAAACAAACTTTAATAAACACACGTACACACGTTCTCTTCACAGTGCCAAACTTTGGGTCAAAATAGCTGCAGTACTCACCATCTCGCCCGGCTGGCCAACAAGGCCCAGTGGTCTCGGCGAATTAAAACACACACACACACACACACACACACACACTGTCATGTGATCTTTACTCTCTCTCTCTCTCTCCTCTCTCTCTCTCTCTCTTTCTCTCTCTCTCTCTCTCTTAAACACTTATTTTAGTAGTGATGATATTTTCATTTTTGATCAAGTTTCCAAGTTTTCCCTAATTATAATTTGTCAAGTTTCTTCAATGTATTTTTGTTAAGTTTTTCTCAAATTCTAAGCCAAGATTTTTCAGTCAAGTTTCATTCAGGTTACAGGTGTAAGTAATTTGTACTTATTTATTTTTGTTAAGTTTTACTCAACATGAAAGTAATTTTTCTTTTGTCAAGTTTCTTTTAAATTCTGTCTAAGTCAAGATCTTATCTGTCAAGTTTCTTTTAAGATGTCTGTTTTTTTGGTCAAGCTTTACTCTCAAGGTCTCATTTTTTTCGTTGAGTTTCTTTTAAAAAATCTAAGTCAATTTTTGTGTGTGTGAAATTTTACCCAAAGTCTCATTCAAGTTTTTTTTTTTTTTTTTTAAGATCTCATAGTTATATTTTTTTTCCATCAGGATGTAAATGATTTTTTGGGGGTAAAATTTCTCCTTAAAACTTGATTTTGAATGACAATATTTTTTTCCTGGTTTACTGTTAAGAAAATGTGGCCTTCAGTGTGTGTGTGTGTGTCTGTGTCTTAAGTACCACCTATATTTACTGTCTTAATTCTGGCATTAAAGTACACAACGCAGTGATGATCTGGTACCCCCCCCCTCTCTCTCACACGACACACCTACTTGTGTTATCGGAGAGAGAGAGAGAGAGAGAGAGAGAGAGAGAGAGAGAGAGAGAGAGAGAGTTTCTTACACGTGCTGGAGATAACATATTTTTGAGGGTAAGATAACCTACTTATTTAATGTGATGTAAATTTATCTCAATTCTTCACACCTCTCATTTTTTCCGTCACACACACACACTTGAATGGTCTTGGTACTGACGAGTGATGTGTTGACCCCGTAGATTATAACCAACTTGTACTATAAGACTCAAGACACTATAAGACTCAAGCCACTATAAGACTCAAGACACTATAAGATTCAAGACACTATAAGACTCAAGCCACTATAAGACTCAAGACACTATAAGACTCAAGACACTATAAGACTCAAGACACTATAAGACTCAAAACACTATAAGACTCAAGACACTATAAGATTCAAGACACTATAAGACTCAAGACACTATAAGACTCCAAGACACTATAAGACTCAATACACTATTAGACTCAAGACACTATAAGACCCAAGACACTATAAGACTCAAAAACACTATAAGACTCAAGACACTATAAGATTCAAGACACTATAAGACTAGCTTGCTCAAGCCACTAAGACTCGTTACTAGAAGACTTAAGCCACTATAAGACTAAGACACTATAAGACTCAAGACATTATAAGACTCAAGACACTATAAGACTCAAGACACTATAAGACCTACTACACTATTAGACTCAAGACACTATAAGACTCAAGACATTATAAGACTCCAAGCCACTATAAGACTAAGACACTATAAGACTCAAGACACTATAAGACTCAAGACACTATAAGACTCAAGACACTATAAGACTCAAGACACTATAAGACTCAAGACACTATAAGACTCAAGACATTATAAGACTCAAGCCACTATAAGACTCAAGACACTATAAGACTCAAGACACTATAAGATTCAAGACACTATAAGACTCAAGACACTATAAGACTCAAGACACTATAAGACTCAAGCCACTATAAGACTCAAGACACTATAAGACTCAAGACACTATAAGACTCAAGACACTATAAGACTAAAGACACTATAAGACTCAAGACACTATAAGACTCAAGCCACTATAAGACTCAAGACACTATAAGACTCAAGACACTATAAGACTCAAGACACTATAAGACTCAAGACACTATAAGACTCAAGACACTATAAGACTCAAGACACTATAAGACTCAAGACACTATAAGACCTCACTATAAGACTCAAGACACTATAAGACTCAATACACTATTAGACTCAAGACATTATAAGACTCAAACCACTATAAGACTCAAGACATAAGACTCAAGCCACTATAAGACTCAAACCACTATAAGACTCAAGACACTATAAGACTCAAGACACTATAAGACTCAAGACACTATAAGACTCAAGACACTATAAGACTCAAGACACTATAAGACTCAAGACACTATAAGACTCAAGACTTATAGCGAACACCGGGTAAAGCGGACAAGATACTATTGCTACGACCACAATATGAGGATAGGTGTGGCAGGTGAGAGACGGGGTGAGGGAGACAGGAGTGTGAGACAGGAGGGTGAGATAGAGGCATGAGACAGGAGGTGGGAGTAAAACAGGACGCAGTATCGTTTGAAGACAGCTCCCCGTCCCCTGTCCCCCGTCCATCACCGTGATATAATCTCCCCAGCCGTCACCTCTAACGCTCGCCTTGGCTGTAATGTCCGCCAGACGAAGTGTTGTTTTCATAGTTTACAATTGTGGAGCCAAATCCCTGGAAGCTTGTTATCATTATCCAGCATCATCTACTTAAGGGTCATTAAGGTTAAGGAGAATTATGTGATTTTATTGGTTATTTATTCTGATTTTTCTTTGGGTTTTCAAGTTATTTATTTATTTTTTCCTTATTTTTTAATATGAAAATATCATTCACCGAAACATCTCACCTTTTCACACCTTTAATTAGGGTAAATAATTTTATTCTTGTGATGGTTTGAGCACCTGGTTTAGTGGGGGGTGGGGGGGGGGTAATAATGTTAGTGGGTGTTACCTGTGATAGAGTGTGGTGGTGGTGGTGGTGGTGGTGGTGGGTGGTATAGCTAATGAACCGAATCTCACCTCACCTGTGACTGGTACTGATGAAGGTGATAGTTCAGGTTAATTAGCATAAATTCAACCTGTGTCTTTGTCCTCCTTGTTCGCCATTGTTCTCTCTCTCTCTCTCTCTCTCTCTTCTGATTAGCTGTCCAGTGCGTTTGTTCGTTTGTTTATACTTGCTTAGGACGGGTTTCTACAGCGTGTATGTGTGTTTGTTTTAATTTGTTTGGTGTGTGAGTGTTTGCTACAACGTGTGTTTTTGTTTGGCGGTTTTCATACAACTTGTTTCTGTTTGTTTACTTGTCTATTATTATGTGACGGTCTTAGGAGTGTGTTTGTTTACCGTTTTTGTTTGACGGTCTTGTTTTGTGTTGTTTTATTGTTTACATTATCACTGTTACTGTCAGACTCACTTTTCTTACGACGTTTTTTATTGTTTATTTATCTATCTGTCTAATTTATCTATCTATCTATCTATTCTATCTGTCTAGTCTATCTATCTAATCTATCTATCTATTTATCTATCTATCTATCTATTCTATCTGTCTAGTCTATCTATCTAATCTGTCTAATCTATCTATCTATCTATCTATTCTATCTATCTATCTAATCTATCTGTCTAATCTATCTAATCTATCTATCTATCTATCTATCTATCTAATCTATCTATCTATCTATTTATCTATCTATCTATCTATTCTATCTGTCTAGTCTATCTATCTAATCTGTCTAATCTATCTATCTATCTATCTATTCTATCTATCTAGCTAATCTATCTGTCTAATCTATCTAATCTATATCTATCTATCTATCTATCTATCTAATCTATCTATCTATCTATCTATTTATCTATCTATCTATATTCTATCTGTCTAGTCTATCTATCTAATCTGTCTAATCTAATCTATCTATCTATCTATTCTATCTATCTATCTAATCTATCTGTCAATATCTAATCTATCTATCATCTATCTATCTATCTAATCTATCTATCTATCTATTTATCTATTTATCTATCTATTCTATCTGTAGTCTATCTATCTAATCTATCTATCTATCTATCTATCTATTCTATCTGTCTATTCTATCTATCTGATCTATCTCTAATCTATCTAATCTATCTATCTTATCTTGATCTATCTAATCTATCTGTCTAATCTATCTAATCTATCTATCTATTCTATCTGTCTATTCTATCTATCTAATCAATCTGTCTAATCTATCTATCTATCTATTCTATCTGTCTATTATCTATCTAATCTATCTGTCTAATCTATCTAATCTATCTATCCATCTATCTATCTATCTAATCTATCTCATATCTATCTATCTATCTATCTAATCTATCTGTCTAATCTATCTAATCTATCTATCTATTCTATCTGTCTATTCTATATCTAATCAATCTGTCTAATCTATCTATCTTCTATTCTATCTGTCTATTCTATCTATCTAATCTATCTGTCTAATCTATCTAATCTATCTATCCTTCTATCTATCTATCTTTCTATCTATCTAATCTATCTATCTATCTATCTATCTATCTTCTATCTAATCTATCTGTCCTCTAATCTATCTATCTATTCTATCTGTCTATTCTATCTATCTAATCAATCTGTCTAATCTATCTATCTATCTATTCTATCTGTCTATTCTATCTATCTAATCTATCTGTCTAATCTATCTAATCTATCTATCTATCTATCTATTCTATCTATCTATCTATCTAATCTATCTATCTATCTATCTATCTATCTATTCTATCTGTCTAATCTATCTATCTATCTATTCTATCTGTCTATTCTATCTATCTAATCTATCTGTCTAATCTATCTATCTATCTATTCTATCTATCTATTCTATCTATCTATCTATCTATCTATCTATCTATCTGAGAGGTAACCACATCTAGTCGTCACGGTATAAGAGGGTAGGTAGCCAGACTTAAATGTGATCATCTTACCCCAATTGGCCAAGTTGGAGACTTAACTGCCATAGTGAAGTGAGCCAATTACATCGGTAGAGGGAGGTAACCGCTTAACAGAGGTAGTTGCTATGACATGCCAACTGCTGCCATTGTTGTCATTTATCACAATTAACTGAAACGACTAGTTCTTGATTAATCCCCCTCGTTATAGCCTCCTCCTATATCTATATCATTACCTCTATTATGAAGGTAATTAATATATAAGTGGTGAGAAACGTGAGGTTGTTGATATGGGTTAATTACCTCATCTGCCACCAGGGGGATGAGGTTTATGAATGGGGTTCGGGTTAACGGGGGTGAGGGTGGGAACTATGAATGGGTCCAGGTGGGTCGGCGTAGTGGTGGTGACTGCCCGGCCACATGCAGTCAGCTGATAGGGGTAAACACGGCAAGACGGACGTGTATGGTGGGTGAAGGAAGGATGTATGAGAGAGAGAACCAATATAGGAGTGTGTGTTTTAAATCGTCATCTGGGCTATACCACCATTCCCCTTCTCTCGCCATCTCCTCCTCTTCCTTTCCTCATCTTTCCTCTTCCTCCTCTCTTCTTCCTTCCCCTCCATCCTCCTCCTCCAGCGGCTCATGAGGGAAGAAACTGAAGCTCGTCCTTGTCTGGTTGACTTTACTGATCAATTGATTTATCTTTTTTTTTCGTAATTTTTTTCCATCGTTTTTCGTATTGTTATGGTTATCAGTCATCTGGTTTCCTTTTTATTCCCACCATTATCGTTCTTTTACGTCTCTAGTTATTCTCTTTCTCTCTCTGTCTCTGTCTGTCCACAACATACCTACATTAACAAGGTCAACCTCCTTCATTATACACTCAAGCAGCTGGGTTAAACCTTGGAACATCAGAAGGAAGACACGATAAGACTCGACCCCCTCCGTTCCCCTCCCTCTCCCTCCACCATCTTCCATCCCCTCACCCACGCTCCATCCTCCACCCACGCTCCACATTTCATAACAATATAAGGACTAAGGGCCGAGACACGCTCTGTTGGCCTCGACATAACCCACATTAACATGATCGGCTCCGAGCAGTTACATGAATTGTTGATGTGTTGTCGTGTGGAATATATTGTGTGTGCCTTATGATGTGTACCACGCGTTGGATTATCTCAAGGTTAAGCTTATTCCACCTGGAGATTAGACACCCCAGCTTATTCCACCTGGAGATTAGGCACCCCAGCTTATTCCACCTGGAGATTAGGCACCCCAGCTTATTCCACCTGGAGATTAGGCACCCCAGCTTATTCCACCTGAGATTAGGCACCCCAGCTTATTCCACCTGAAGATTAAACACTCAAGCTTATTTCACCTGAAGATTAAACACTCAGCTTATTTCACCTGAAGATTAAACACTCCTTGTCGATAACGCAGAACTAATTTGTCTTGTGAGAATGACATAAATCTTTGGCAGGTTAGGTTAGGTTAGGTTAGGTGCCATAAACGACTGAAATGTGACAACAGTACAGCGTAGACTTAAGACGTACGGCATTATTTTATCTTTAGAAGGATAGATAGATAGATAGGTGGATAGATAGATAGATAGATAGGTAAATCAAAGACAGACTGTATGTTCCTTTACCTTTCTCTAATGAAGGCTTTTGTTAAACCACCAATGTATTTAATAAGTCATTTATGTCCAATGTATATTTTCAGCCTTCGGGTTGCAGAACTTTTCAATAAAACGTTAATTATTATTATTATTATTATTATTATTATTATTATAAATAGATCAGTAGATATGTAGAGATAAATAAAATAAAACAGATAGATAGATAGATAGATAGATTGATTGATTGATAGATAGATAGAGGGTATTCCGGGTCCGGTTCTGTGAGGGGCAGTAGAGGTGAGATGCATCTTGGCTCACAGAAATCTTCTTTATGGTGTAATTGTAAGTGACAACCTCAACCAGGGCTTCTAGTTCTCTTCACCCTTCTCTTCTTATCCTTGCACCTCACCCCCCCAACACCCACCATTACTGACACCATCATCACCCCTGTATCACCATAACCTCCCTCTATTGACACCCCTCCCTTACCCCCCTGACACATTCCTTCCTCTCCCTGACCCTCTCTCCTACACCTCTGACACACTCCTCCTCTCCTGACACCTGTCATACCCTACCCCCTCGATACCTAACACCACTTAAGCATATCACAATCTAGGCCATCCACCACTCCTGCGTCACAACAAGTTCCTCCTTACATCCGCTCATTCACCCCTGACACCCTCCTGACACCCCCTCTGATACCCCCCCTGTCTTCACCTCCCCCCCTGACACCCCCCTTTCACCTCCCCCCTGACACCCCCCACCTCCCCCTGACACCCCCCTCACCTCCCCTGACACCCCCTCTCTTTCACCTCCCCCTGACACCCCCTGTCTTCACCTCCTGACACCCCTGTCTTCACCTCCCCTGACACCCCCTGTCTTCACCTCCCCTGACACCCCCTGTCTTCACCTCCCCTGACACCCCTCACCACCCCCTGACACTTTCACCTCCTGACACCCTCTTCACCTCCCTGACACTCTTCACCTCCCCCCTGACACCCCCTGTCTTCACCTCCCCCTGACACCCCTGTCTTCACCTCTGACACCCCCTGTCTTCACCCACCCCCTGACACCCTCTTCACCCCCTGACACCCTCTTCACCTCCCCCTGACACCCCCTGTTCACCTCCCCCTGACACCCCCTGTCTTCACCTCCCCCTGACACCCCCCTCTTCACCACCCCCTGACACCCCTCTTCACCTCCCCCTGACACCTCTTCACCACCCCTGACACCCCTCTTCACTTCCCCTGACACCCCTTCTTCACCTCCCCTGACACCTCTTCACCTCTGACACCCCCTCTTCTTCACCTCCCCCTGACACCCCCTCTTCACCTCCTGACACCCCCTCTCTTCACCTCCCCCTGACACCCCCCTTCTTCACCTCCCCCTGACACCCCTCTTCACCTCCCTGACACCCCTGTCTTCACCACCCCTGACACCTCTACCTCCCTGACACCCTCTTCACCTCCTGACACCCTTAAACGACACAATCCAGTACCCCCCTCGCCCCCTCCCCCAGTACCACAACAAGTCAGATAACCTCTGTGGTACTCTTTCTACCTTGTCTCATTATAGTAAACGACCCCCGCATGGTGTGGCCGGGTCTTACGTGGCGCTCTTAACCCATACACCAAGTGGAGAGATAAATTGAGTGATTGATTGATTGATAGACAGACAGACAGACACAAATGATAGACAGACAGATATATATAGATGATAGACAGACAGGAAGTCATTATACATTGACAGTGTACCTAGATCGTGAGCGAAGAATATTGGAACACTGAGCAAAACCGTAAGATATTTAGTGTAATTTGAGTATTTTAGTTCGTTATTTTTTATTTTCGTTCATTAATTTGATGACTTTTTATTATTAGCTTTAATGGAAAAGTTTACGAAATTTGGTGTATTTTATATAATATGTATACAGTTAGCACGAGGCTGTACGTGTGTGTGTGTGTGTGTGTGTGTGTGTGTGTGTATCGCAGAACTAACCCGTATTTCCTTTATTTACAATCAATATATTCAACATCAACCACTAACAACAAACACTGATTCCTATAGGCTGCAAAAAACCATTACCGTGTTCTCATTGGTTGCATGGGTGACATTACGACCAATGAGCACTTGGCAATGTATCACTAGTAACAGACGATCAACTCCCATTAGCGTTCCACTGACCAATAAAAAAAATGACAAGCTACCTGTTGTAAATAATGCTCCTGTGATTGGCTGGATTGGCCGCTTCCGCACTTACACTGACCAATAGAATTTGTGATTCTCGCGAGCTGATGTGTTAGAATTTAATATTTTGTTTTATTTGACGCACCCCTAGCAGGATATATATAGGTGGGGTGGGTAAGAGGGCATGGTGGTGTGGGTGGGTGGTGGGGTGGGAGGTGGGTGGTGGCACAGGGTGGAGAAAGGCATGGATTGTGGGTGTGTAGGTAGTGGTAGCTTGAGGAGGAGGAGGAGGAGGAGGAGGGGGGGACATACATGCAATTGGGTTGGGAAGGAGAGGAGGAAGAAGGATAGGTGAGGAGAGAAGGGAGAAGAAGAAGAAGAAGGTTAGGTGAGGAGAGAAGGGAGAAGAAGAAGAGGAAAGAAGGGAGGAGGAAGAAGGTTAGGTGAGGAGAGAAGGGAGAAGAAGAAGAAGGTTAGGTGAGGAAAGACGGGAAGAAGAGGAGGAAGCAATGTTAGTGGAGGAAAGCATGAGAAGAAGATGGAGGCAAGAAGAGTGGTACAAGGATATAAACAGGAGGGGTGACAATAGGTGGAGGAGAGGTATGAAAGAAGAAGAGGAAGAAGGTTAGGTGAGGAAAGAAGGGAGAAGAAGAAGAGGAAGAAGGTTAGGTGAGGAAAGAAGGGAGAAGAAGAGGAAAGAAGGGAGGAGGAAGAAGGTTAGGTGAGGAGAGAAGGGAGAAGAAGAGGAGGAAGAAGATCAGGTGAGGAAAGAAGGGAGAAGAGGGGAGAGATGAGAGTGAGGGCCGGGAAGGATGTTGCTGTTTGGGCGTCATCAACAGCTGTTACAATATACAAATTTATTATCGACGGTAAGCATATCTGTGTGTGGGACAGACAGACTGACAGACTGGCAGATAAACAGACAGACTGATAGATATACAGACAGATAGATAGACAGAACAAAGAAATGTAGTAACTGATAAAGAAGCAAATTTTTATTATTTTGAGCTTTCATAAATTGTTGTTGTTATAGATGTTATTGCTGTTAAAATTATTAATGTTGTTGTTGCTGTTTTTGTTGTTATTATTACTGTTATTATTGTTGTCGTTATTGTTATTAATGTTTTTGTTGTTATTATTACTGTTATTATTGTTGTCGTTATTGTTATTAATGTTTTTGTTGTTATTATTATTGTTATTATTGTTGTCGATATTGCTGTTGTTGTTGTCGTTGTCGTCCTCAGGGGTCAGGTGGAGTATAATCCTCGCAGGCGGTCAACTCAAGGTCAGAGTTCAGAATGAGCCCAGACGGGAAGATCATTATTGACAAGTGAGCGAGTAAAGATAGTGAGCGAGAGAGTAAAGATAGTGAGCGAGAGAGTAAAGATAGTGAGCGAGAGAGTAAAGATAGTGAGCGAGAGTAAAGATAGTGAGTGAGAGTAAAGATAGTGAATGAGAGATTAAAGATAGTGAATGAGAGAGTAAAGATAGTGAATGAGAGAGTAAAGATAGTGAATGAGAGTAAAGATAGTGAGCGAGAAAGTAAAGATAGTGAGCGAGAAAGTAAAGATAGTGAAAGAGAGAATAAAGATAGAAAGGAAGACATAAAGACACAAGACGCGACAAATGTCTCAGCCAATAGCCATTTATCGTGGCTAAGTGACGGACGGCATCAGCCAATCATCGACCAGACAGCCAGCCACTCAACACCTCGTAAACAACATAGGGGGAGAATCATCATCCAATCAGAGCGCGAGGGATGTAAAGGAACCAGCCAATCAGCTGACGTAATGCTACATGTTATATAACGGAAGGTGAATATATGTATAATAGGAGAGAGAGAGAGAGAGAGAGAGAGAGACGTAAATAAAGAGAGAGAGAGAGAGAGAGAGAGAGAGAGAGAGAGAGACGTAAATAAAGAGAGAAAGAGAGAGAGATGTCTTCCTCTAGTTAAAGATGAATAGGAAACGAGGGGTGTCCAATTATCTTCAAGTGGGTAGCAAAGGAAGGAGAAGAAAGGCGAAGAAGAAGAAGAAAGACGGAAGCGCATCCCCGAAGAAGAGATGGAAGAATGAGAATAACCAAGGAAGAAGATAGAAGATGAAGAAGACAAAGGGGAAGAAGAAATAAAAAAAAGAGAAGACGAGAGCATAAGTAAAGAAGATAAGGAAGAAGGACAATAACGTGAAGAATAACCAAGGAAGAAGAAGAAGAAAGAGAAGATCATGAAAGAAGACGAAGAAGATTAAGAAGAAGAAGAAAGAAAAGATAAAAAGAAAAGGATTAAGAAAGAAGAATAAGAAGAGTAAAGAAAGCATAGACTCAAATGGCCTCAACTCTCGGTCATGCAGCTGTCCACTTAAAACAAATGACACCCTCCTGAAAATCCCAGTTGTCCAATCATCATCTCCCACAACGAGTCCCCACCAATCACCGTAATTTAACACTCACACAAAAAAACTCAAACCACCCGACCAATCACAATAATCTACTCCCACCCCCCCCCCCTAAAAAAATCAAACTTCAATAGCTCGACCAATCAGGAACGAGGATGTTGAGACGTTCTGGCCAATGAGAGCAGGTTATAAAAAAACGTGTCTGGTGAAGCCTCTAACTCTTGATTCACAGAGACTCGTTTAAATTGACTCACTTTTGACGGGTGGAAATTAAGTAAGACATGATGATGGCAGGCAAAATGGCAGCCAAAGTGTACTGTGACTAATGTTATTTGGATATGGTGACTAGTTAAGAGGAAACGGTTGATGTGGTTTTTTTTTTTTGAGAGAGACTGTGAGTGACACTAATTTCCTCTTCTTTACCTCTTCTTTCGCTTTCTTCTATCTCTTCTCCTCTTTTTCCATATCCTCCCCATCCTCCTCTTCCTCCTCCTCCTCCTCCATCCATCTCCTCTTCCCCTTCTTCCTCCGTCTCCTCTCCTCAAGCTCAAGTGCCACCCCTCCCCCCCTGACAGCGTTTGAGGTGGCACTTCATATACCTACAACCATCTGGCAGCTGGCTCTCGACGTGGGTGTGAGCGTGGGCATTGTCTTGGCCCATTACGCCATATGACCCCCATCGCTCATTTCCTCTTCTACAGCGCCAGTTTTTGTAATTAAAGGTCGGTTGTAACGGTCAACGGGTTTTTTTAACTCAACGTTTTTTGTAACGGTCAATGTTTTTGAAAATTTCAAATATAAGATATGAGATGAGGAATTTTACACACACACACACACACACACACACACACACACACAGCACACACACACACAAACACAGCACTGCCTGAATGTCGCCCAAAATATAAGAAAACAATAATCAAAATAATTATACACATCAAATATTTCGCCAATTCAGACAATTATAATATTATTAGTATGTAATAGTAGTGTAATAGTAGTAGTAGTAGCAGTATTAAACCTACTAAACCTTACTTTAATACCTCTCACTTGTCTCTCATTAATTAATACAGTAAGAGTTGTCACCATGATAACCACAAGTAAACCCTCAGACACACACACACACACACACACACACACACACACACACATATACACACACACACACACACACACACACGTCGTTTTCTGTTCATAGATTTACTCTTTCCGTGTTCTAATTTTAGTTAAGTTTGTCTAAGTATTTGTAAGATTAGGATAGTGTTAGTTGGGGGAATTTGGATTTAGTTGGGTTGGGTTATGTTAGGTTAGCGTTAGGATAGCGTTAGGATAGCGTTAGGTTAGCGTTAGGTTAGCGCTAGTTAGGGTTAGATAAGTTCGGTTATTTTATGTAAGGTCAGGTTAAAAAATGTTTCGTTATATTGGGTTATGTTAGGTTAGGATATGTTATATTAAGTCTTGTTATATTACGTTATATTAGGTTAAATTGGCGGTAAGAAATACAGGTAAAGTTGAATTGTGAAGACTCCAGCGTGTGTGTGGTTCCTGAGGTGGGTCTGGAATCTATGAGACGATCCTTAAGTTCTATATGATATAACCTTAAGGAGAACATAAGAACAATTTATCTTAATGATGCTTAGCGGTAGAGGCAAGAGGTGGAGGAGGAGGGGGAGGAAAAGAAGAGGAAGAAGAAGAAGAAGAAGAAGAAGAAGAAGAAGAAGAAAGGGATGTTGGGAGGATATGGCCTAAGTTGTTGAAGTCCCTCACAGAAATTCAATAACAGTAACCCTAGATATGTATTGTTTATATTCTTAGTAGTGTAATCAACCTGTTTTATAATCAAGTCAAACAAAACAAACAAACAGTTTGATTCTCCAAATACCTGATTTTTCCCAGACACAAACAATCTCTCTGTGACACTAATGGTGGCACCCACGAGGCAGTCCTCCAGCCTCCAGCATGCAAGGATTTGAGGGAAGGAGGAGGGGGGGTGGGGGGGGGTACTGGCGGCCTCAAGAGTAAAGATGGCCTGGGCGTAAGAGACTTGCGCCCTACAATGAAGACCCTCCACTAATAGGGAAGTGTCGGCAGCAAGTGGATGATTGTACCTCAGGACTCGCTACAACAACCTTCTCATCCGCCTGTACCTTGTCCGCTTAAGTGGTACGCATCCGCTGGTCGAGGTCCTCCTCCAGCGGACGATGAAGAGGAGGACCCCATTCATGGTGTCTTCCTCAGTATCGTGTTATGTCATCACTTCCTCAGTACTGTGTTACGTCATCACTTCGTTAGTACTGTGTTACGTCATCACTTCGTTAGTACTGTGTTACGTCATCACTTCGTTAGTACTGTGTTACGTCATCACTTCGTTAGTACTGTGTTACGTCATCACCTCGTTAGTACTGTGTTACGTCATCACCTCGTTAGTACTGTGTTACGTCATCACTTCGTTAGTACTGTGTTACGTCATCACTTCGTTAGTACTGTGTTACGTCATCACTTCGTTAGTACTGTGTTACGTCATCACTTCGTCAGTACTGTGTTACGTCATCACTTCGTTAGTACTGTGTTACGTCATCACTTCGTCAGTACTGTGTTACGTCATCACTTCATCAGTACTGTGTTACGTCATCACTTCGTTACTATCGTGTTACGTCATCACTTCAGTACTGTGTTACGTCATCACTTCGTTACTATCGTGTTACGTCATCACTTCATCAGTACTGTGTTACTTCAATACCCTCGTTAGGTACTGCGTTATATCATCACTTCGTCAGTACTGTTACGTCATCACTTCGTTAGTACTGTGTTACGTCATCACTTCGTCAGTACTTCGTGTTACGTCATCACTTCGTCAGTACTGTGTTACGTCATCACTTCGTTAGTACTGTGTTACGTCATCACTTCGTCAGTACTGTGTTACGTCATCACTTCATCAGTACTGTGTTACGTCATCACTTCGTTACTATCGTGTTACGTCATCACTTCAGTACTGTGTTACGTCATCACTTCGTTACTATCGTGTTACGTCATCACTTCATCAGTACTGTGTTACTTCATCACAGTGTCTTGAAGGACGAGGTTCAAGGTTCTACTTCAAGATATTGACAACGTATTTTCTTTAAGATTTTAGTGTTTTCTGTACAACACAATCATCATCATCATCATCATCATCAGATTAAGTAATAGGGAACTTACTCGATGATGATGATGGTGGTGGTAATGATGGTGATAATAAAGATGGAGATGATAATAATAATAATAATAATTATGACGACTCACCAATTGTCTTCAGGTAACTCACAACACCTGTACACAGTAGGCAGGAATCTTGTGTACCATAACCCGCCAACTTCTTCACGCACTCATATACTGTTTATACAAAGACCAACAGTGGAAAATATCGACACGAGGCAAAAATAATTATGTGTAAAAACGATTATTATTTTCCCTTTTTTTTGGAGGAAGAGGAGAGGAGGGGGGGGGTGATGGAGGAGAGGAAGGTCATGATGAAGAGGGAGGTGGTGATGGAGGAGAGAAGGAGGAGGAGAAAGAAGAGGAAGGGAGAAGAGAGGGAGAAGAGGAAATGGAGGAAGAAGAGAGGGAGAAGGGAGAAAAGAAGAGGAAGGGAAGATGGAGGAAGGAGAAGAGGAAAGAGAAGAGAGGAAAAAGGAAAAGGAGAGGAAGGAAGAGAGGGAGAAGAGGAGAGGAAGGAAGAGAGGGAGAAGAGGAGAGGAAGGAAGAGAGGAGAAGAGGAGAGGAAGGAAAGGAGAGAGAAGTAAGAGGGCACCAATAAAAATAATGGTAATCTATGACCTCAACCAAAACGTGACAGGGCAACACAAGGTCTTCAGTATACATCATATTCATTGACACTATATAGGTCAGATTCATGAGGGTAATGTCACTGTTTCCTGCCATGCAGGACAGAGGTTCGAACCAAGAACCTTTGTCCTGCATGGCAGTGAACAGTGACATTACCCACATGAATCTGACACACACATATATATATATATATATATATATATATATATATATATATATATATATATATATATATATATATATATATATATATATATATATATAGATGTTAATGAACATGATGTTTTCTTTGTGTATGAACCTCTGTCCTGTGTGGCAGTGAGAAGTGATACCACCCTCAGTGTCAAGACCTGACTGAATTACTCAGAATAGGCAAACTGTACTACAAGCTTTGCCAATAAATTTGTTTAACTAAAATTAACTAACAGTGTCGTCAGATATCCTCCCTCCTCCTCCACCTTGACCTGGGACATAACCACCTCATCTATAACTGTACAGAATCGAGTCCTATAGTCCTACGGCGTCGTATCCTTCGTTGGCGGCTAATTGACCCTTAGTTGTCTATCAAGGATGTCTTTGGGACCACCTCCTCCTCTTTTTCCTCCTCCCCTTCTCCTTCTCTTCCTCTGCCTCCTCCTCCTCCTTAACGCTAGCCCTTGAGTCCTTCCTCTGTTCGTGGAGGCTGGAGTCAATTATGAAGGATTACGACGGCGGAAAAGCACCAATCACCTTCAATATCGTCAACACTATTCTCCAATCATAATACGAAAGGTGATTAGAAACAACTTTACAGCCAATCAAACACAGATTCTCACACTCACTCACCCCCCACCCCCCACAGGTGCTCGCCCATACACTTAGCTCCCAACCAATCACGGACACACGCCCCAATTATAGGGGAAGTGGTGTCATGTTCAATCACACGACAGATAGCTAACTCAGGAAGTGACGTCACATCCAATAAGACTGCAAGTGTTAGCTCAGGAAGTGACGTCAGACACGTGTTAAAATGTTCAGGTTAATGGACTGTTTCACGTGACAACCGCAGTGTGTCTAGCCTCGGTTAATATCTATTTTAATCAACGCTTTTAATAATCTACCAATAAAAACACAACACGTTCATTTATATCACAATGTAAATATTGAATTAAGCTGCCTAAGTGAATTTTGTTTGCTCAAGTCGAGGTTACGTTAGGTTTGGTTAGGTTAGGCTAGGAGGGTGAGGGGTGGTAGGGTTGGTGAGAGGTAGGGAAGGATAGTGAGGGACGGTGAGGATAGGAGGAAGAGAAGGGGAATGAATAGCTCACTACGGGAGGTGGGGAGGGTGTTACTGGACACGTAGATCTATCCTGCCCCATTGTCTTTCACTTAAGATCATTCCTCGCCCCCCATACACAACAGTAGACCCAGTACGCATATATACGCAGGAGTACGCACATACACACAGCACCCCTCGACGTACCGTACTCTTTAAAGTGTTGGTTAAGGAGTAAATATAGTAACCATGCGTATAATTAACCTCTTTTTCGCTAAGGTTCGACGCACATTATACGCAACCACCATCACCATCTTCAACCACACAAAAATATAATTCCTCTCTACGCACAACACATGACGCCGTACGCACAACACATGACGCAGTACACACAATACATGACGCAGTACGCACAACACATGACGCAGTACGCACAATACATGACGCAGTACACACAATACATGACGCAGTACGCACAATACTTGACGCAATACGCTCAAATACTCAATGCCAACAATAACTCCCCTAGAGGTATTCCCAGAAGATACGCCTCCACTTCAGGGTTAATGTCAGTTGCTATATTCAGCTCGACTACCAAACAAAAATACCTAGAATCGGTGTATGCAATAACAACCTCAGTGACAATACCAAGAAATCACGATACAGATCAAATCACACACATAATAACCTTCAGAAGTTAATACAGTGGATGAAAGATCTTATCAAAATACCCAGAAAGTATTATTAATAGAATCTCTGGTAAAATACTGTGTTTAAGTCACCAGTTTACGTATAATGAGGTCTATCTTATATTACACAAGACTCTAACGGACCAACATCAGTATCCGACAGAATTCTCAGGAAACTACTGTAATGGTAAAACCTCTCTGAATCCTCGTGAAACCTAACCTAACCTAACTTAACTTAACCTAACCTAACTTAACCTAACCTAACCTAACCTAACTTAACCTAACCTAACCTAACCTAACCTAACCTAACCTAACCTAACTTGACCTAACCTAACCTAACCTAACTTAACCTAACCTAACTTTAACCAAACCTAAATAAATACCTGTAAATTAATGATAGATAGAGAGAAACGAGAGACACAGACAGACAGACAGACAGACAGACATATCAGACCTATAGATGTATAAGAGACCTCACCACATGTAGGAGAGCTCAGCAGGTCACCATTCACTCAATACGATCACCAACTGGTACGGTCAACAGGACACCGCATGACCCACTCACCTGTCACCACCAGCTGACACTGCCCTGCCAGGTCGGTCACCCAAGTTATACCTCACAATATTCACAAGATATTTGACATGATAGATACTTGAAGCGAATTACTAACACCATTTAGAACTAGTCGTGGTTGAATGACAGTTCTGCTAGTTTGGTTTAATGACAGTTCTGCTAGTTTGGTTTATTGATAGTTCTGCTAGTTTGGTTTATTGACAGTCCTGCTTGTTTGGTTTAATGACAGTTCTGACAGTCCTACTTGTTTGGTTTAATGACAGTTCTGCTAGTTTGGTTTATTGTCAGTTCTGCTAGTTGGGTTTAATGACAGTCCTGCTAGTTCGGTTTATTGGACAACTCAGTTTGGTTTATTGGACAGTCCTGCTTGTTTGGTTTAATGACAGTTCTGCTAGTTTGGTTTTATTGGACAGTCCTTGCTTGGTTTGGTTGCACGACAAATCCAAGAAGCTATTTTATTGGACAATCCTGCTTGTTTGGTTTAATGACAGTTCTGCTAGTTTGTTTATTGACAGTCCTGCTTGTTTGGTTTTGAATGACGAAATCCTATTAGTTTGGTTTACACAGTCCTGCTTGTTTGGCTTAATGACAGTTCTGCTAGTTTGGTTTATTGACAGTCCTGCTTGTTTGGTTTAATGACAGTTCTGCTAGTTTGGTTTATTGACAGTCCTGCTTGTTTGGTTTAATGACAGTTCTGCTAGTTTGGTTTAATGACAGTCCTGCTTGTTTGGTTTAATGACAGTTCTGCTAGTTTGGTTTAATGACAGTCCTACTTGTTTGGTTTAATGACAGTTCTGCTAGTTTGGTTTATTGTCAGTTCTGCTAGTTGGGTTTAATGACAGTCCTGCTAGTTCGGTTTAATGTCAGTATTCGCCCTGCTAATTGTAATGTGTACTGTTCAAACCTAACCTAACCTAACCCAACCAAACGTATATATTACCACAAAATCATCGAAAAAAACCCCCAAGATTTGGTAGAGTTATAATGTAAAAATCTGAGGCATTGTTTATCGACGGCTGTATAAATCGTGTGTTCGAATCCGTGACCCTGATCGTGGCTTCTGCTTCGTGTCCCATCAGTCCAGCGGTGAGTGAGGGCAAGACCGTCAATCACCCTATTAAGTCATTGTTCAACTCAGGGTCGTTAATCATTACTCTTAATTGGACAGTTGATGGTTACTGCAGTGGAGGAATGCAAGAAAATTGGTGGTTGTTCGTGTATGTCCTTTGTTGTGTGTGTGTGTGTGTGCGTGCGTGCTTGATATACTGTATGTATGTGTTGTGTTGTGTGTGTGTGTATGTACTTGATGTATATATGTGTTGTGTGTGTGTTTGATGTCTGTATGTATATATGTATGTACTGTATGTATGTATGTATGTATGTATGTATGTATGTATGTATGTATATATGTATGTGTGTATGTGTGTGTTATGGCGTGTAAGCAGCCATGTATTTCCTACACCTGCAGTCAATGAACTCTGGATCACCTCACTGAAGATTATTAACCCTCAGTTTATTTAACCTGATGATGTAACACACTCGTGCTACCTCAGGGGTTAGGTTAGGTTACTGAACTTACTGAAGATTAAACACCTCAGCTTACTTTACTTGATTATTAACCACTCTAACGCTAACCTAACCTAACCTAACACTCCCCAGGTAGCGTTTAGGGTGTTTAATTATCAGGTGAAATTAGGTGGGGAGTAAGCAAACCTAACCTAACCTGTAACATTCCTCACTCACTAGTAAGACATTTTTATTACCTTTACTTGAGCAAATTGTCGATAAAAGTCAAAGGGGTAATTACGTTACCTGATGCTTACACCTGCCTTGATCTATCTCTTTATGAGGTAATATATCCCGCTATTTCCTTTATTAAGTTCCAAATTAAACTTTTATTTATAATATTTACATTCAGTTCCGCTAAGGTGATTAATGGACTCGAAATACTAATTATATCATTGTAAAGCTCCATAAAGGGTAATTAAGGAAGACAACATATTATTAACCAATTTAGTAAACAACTCATCAAAGATCCCCACCTCAAAAATTATTTAATTATCTCATAACTTTAGTAAATCTGTCAGCATAAAAAGTAACAAATTATCTCAAAATGCTATAAAAATCTGTGTAAACATCGAAAGTTCTAGAAAATCCGAACCCAAAATCCTCAAGAAACAAGACTCTTAACAGACGCCAGCACAGGTACAGCAGGGAGGGGTGAGGCAGCTGTCACAGGAAAGTTCATGGTTAACAGGATTCTTGACCACGGAAGCAGACACACACTTGCACAGGTAGACACACTAGCACAGGTAGACATTAACACACAGGTAGACACTAAAACACGGGTAGACACTAACACACAGGTAGACACACTAGCACAGGTAGACATTAACACACAGGTAGACACTAAAACACGGGTAGACACACACTAACACAGGGTGATCGAAAAATCCCTATGCACCTGTGATTATCAACGCTAGCTATTTACCTTGTTTTTCTTCCTCTAAATATTGTAAATAGTCGCAGTAAATAGTGGAAGTGGATACCATTTTCATTATTTACAGTAACTATTTCCCTTACTTACTGTATATTAGTAGAACAATGTAATATAATATAGAGGTATAACAAGGAACAAAATATTACAGGTGCACAGGGACTTTTCGATCACCTTGTATATGTCTGACTTTGGTGTTGTGATGATAGTATGTGGGATTTAAACGAACGAATTTGGAGGAGGACGAATGAACTGATAAAACATTAACAAATGGTAAGTTTATCGTTTACTTAAACACACGAATGCCTTAACTATTTCGAGTCCACACACACACACACACACACACACACACACACACACGCACACACATGACTGCTATCTAAAAATGACAACATAGCCTTCCACATGACAGTAACCCCACACATGACTGCTATCTAAAATATAACTACATAGCCTCTCACATAACCTGACAGCCATGGCGTGTGTGTGCATGACAGCCGCATGACAAAAGCTCTTGACTAAAATACAAAAACCCGGCATTGTTGACCGTTCGCATGACTGTCTTCATTTGACCAAAGTTCCGCCCCACAATGCACCGGCACAGGGTTAATGTCAAATAATAGCTGCAATTGTTAAGGCTTTTGTTAGATGTGAATTCGTACCCTATTGTTTTGGTGTTACGGACCCGTGGCATCAAATTGTCAAGGCTTTTGTATTTTTTTTTTTTTTTTAGTGCGTCAGGGTCAATTATTATTATTATTTTTTAAGAATATGGGCCCTTTTTTTAAGCGTTGGAGGGATATTTTTTTTTTTTAATGTGAGGAGCAAATTTAATCTTTCATTTCTTTATTTTATTTTTTTATTTATTTTGTTAGTGTTTGAGGGGGCAATTTTTTTGTTGATTTTGTTTGAAGGGCAATTTATTTATTTTTTCCTTTTTAGTCTAAGGGGGCAATTTATTTTTCCTCACCATTAATGTTATGAAAATCTTGTGAGTCAATAACCACTTTTAGTATACAAGTACGTTGATATATAGATAAATTATAGACAAGTACGTTGATATATAGATAAATTATAGACAAGTACGTTGACATATAGATAAATTATAGACAAGTACGTTGATATATAGATAAATTATAGACAAGAATAAACGAAAAAAAAATTATAAAGATACAAATAAACAGACAAGATTAAGCGAAAGAAATTATTACACAGACAGGAATATATACACCAAATTATACACAGACCAATGAACAGACAGGATTATACACAGCAAATTATACACAGACCAATGAACAGACAGGATTATACACAGCAAATTATACACAGACCAATGAACAGACAGGATTATACACAGCAAATTATACACAGACCAATGAACAGACAGGATTATACACAGACCAATGAACAGACAGGAATATTAATGATTTAATATTATATCGTGAACAGACCTGAGAGCTGAGTGACGTAAGAGACAGGATTATACACAGACCAATGAACAGACAGGAATATTAATGATTTAATATTATATCGTGAACAGACCTGAGAGCTGAGTGACGTAAGAGGCGGATTGAGTCATTACCTGAAATAAGAAAAGGTGATTAATGGGTTTGGTCTAATTAGGGGTAGTTAAGGGTGTGTGTAGGTGTGTGTGTGTGTGTTTTAAGACAATAAGATTTACATAAGAAGCAAATTACAACATCAAACTTCTTCAAAAGTCTTGATTGACATAATAGAGCAACGCCAGACGCAGCATCGCCAGTCTTCTCTCACTAATGTTGTTTTCATGAAGTCGGGTTTCACCTCCCCTTACCCTCACTCCTCTCCCCTCACCCCCCTTCCTCTCTCCCTCACCCCCCTTCCTCTTTCCCATCAACCCCCCATTCCTCTCCCACTCCTTCACTTTCACCTTCCACCTCTCAATCTGCCTCCTCAACCTCCCCCACCCTCACCCCCACCCCCGTACCCCCACCTGCAACATCCGTGAAGTGGCCCCAACATACATCTCTTGACCACATCAGGACGCACCAATTTGCATAATGACAGAGCGCCACACGCATCTTTTGGTCAGTCTGTCGTGGGCCTTGCAGTGATCGGCGAATTTCTCAACCAGGAGACGATTACATGAGGGTGATAGCCTGATTTACGTCCATTATTGGTGATTAAGGGAACCTGGGTGACTCTTAATGGGGCAGGAATGTGTGTGGGGTGGTAATGGGGCGTCTTAAATAATAACTAAAATAATGGGGGAGGGGTGGTGTTGGTGATTTAGGACCATTATTGGTGATTAAGAGAACCTGGGTGACTTAATGGGGGAAGAAAGTGTATGGGTGTTAAATAATGGGTATTTTACATAACACATAAAATAATGGGAGGGAGTGTGTAGCTGCTAATGGGGTACCTTACATAATATATATTTTAAGGTTTTTTATAACTATTCAACTCTTTTTGTTGTTTCTCTAAATTTATGAGTATCTATCTATCTATCTATCTATCTATCTACGTTTATTCATCACTCACCCTTATCTCTTTATTTATTGATTCGTTTTTATCTACTTCTCATTTTTGTATATACATCTAAGGAGGTTATTGGTCGTGTCTCTCAGCCAATCACAGAAAACGTCTTTAAAATCAACCAATCATAAAGCAATGGTAATACGTCTTTAAAATCAGCCAATCATAGAGTACATTATTCAAATTCAACCAATCATAGATTAGGAACGCCAAGATGCACGTCCTTCAACCAATGACAACAAAGTACATTACAATGTTGGGTCCCTTCCAATTACAAGAGAATGCCTCTGCCAAGTACAATAGAGTGCGTCAGCCAATTACAGTACAGCAGTCAATACGAACTGAGGTCACGTAACTACAGTACAGTCAACGAGGCAGTACAGTACATTATTCAGTTGTTTAAATTGACGTCAACAGATGTGTCATTGTAGGGGACAGGAATAATGATGTCAGTTCTGGGTGAGAAAACAATGTCAGATCACTCCCTCACTCTCCCTCACACACCCCTCACACCCTCCCTCACCCCCTCACTCCCTCACCCCCTCCTCCACCCCCTCCCTCACCCCCTCCTCACCCCCTCCTCACCCTCCCTCACCCCCTCCCCCACAAACGTATCAACAGTCTAAATTTTATTGTTCGTATCTTCCCCACACCTAACTACACCCTACACCTGCCCACACCTGTTTCCTACCCACACCTACCTACACCTGTATCCTCCTACACCTGCAGACTCATGCATCCTTCACACCACAGCCATAACATGCAGGTGTGTGTGTGTGTGTCAACAATAGACTTACAGTGAGCGGCGTGAAGACATGTAAACTGCTTAACAATGACGCTTATACTAGGAAAAAAAAATACCGAGAATAAACGACAGAATAATTAATCATAGATTCGACGATATTATGGGTATTAAATTCTCATGGTGTCAATAGACGGAATTACTGTAAATAAACTCCGAAATAATGTTTTTTTTATGGGTAGTAAATTCTCTTGGCGTAAGAACAAAACACATTACAAGTTTGCATATCAATTAAAGTGTTATTTTTTTTAGGTTAATTTGAATATAAGTTAAGAAAAAACCCGGTAATTTGAATATCAATAAAAAAACACTAATTTGAATATCAATTAAGGCAATACAGGAAATAAAGCCTCACGCGATGTAGTAATTTGGCGAAGGTCAGACCAACACCAACAATTAGTGGATATATGGTGTGTGTGTTGAAGGAATGGTGGAGAATAACCTGACTGGTGGTGGGTGAGGAGGTTAGAAGTGGGGATGGAAGAGGAGGAATGAAGGAGAGGAGGGGTGGGTGAGGGAGAAGACTCAGTGAGGGAGGTGGTGAGAGGGAGGTGGGAAGGGAGAGAGGGAGAGGAGGAGGCTAATCATGTCGTTTTCCCAGGGTATAAGTAGGATAAAGGTGTGAAATGAGATTTGGTGTATAGTACAATGGAGCCGGTATAATGGAATAGGTATAATGGAACCAGTACAATGGAACCAGTACAATGTGCCCCGGAGATTTTAACTGTCCGCTTTATATCTACTACGTGTCACCACTACAGCCAGCCCACAGTGACCCTTCTGGTGAAGAAGAAGGAGGAGGAGGAAGAAGAAGGTGAAGAAGGGGAAGTAGTACAAAAGCAAAACACGAAGAAAGTCTCTCTCTCTCTCTCTCTCTCTCTCTCTCTCTCTCTCTCTCTCTCTCTCTCTCTCGTCCTGGTGAGCAAGGAGAGAGTGATGACATAAGGCGGGAAACATTGTTTACATTAATGGCATGAAGACAAATACTTCATGGCTCTTTGATGACAGAAAAATAAATGTACACACACACACATATCTATACACATACATAAATCAGGAACATACATACAGTACATACATACATATTTCCTTAGCCCAATAACGCACGTGGACTTCTACATACAATCAACACCTCAACCCGCCAGGATTCGAACCCACGGCCCACGAGCCCATGACTGTGATCAGGGAACGCTAACCGCTGGACCACCAGGATACTAAAAGCAACTCTAGACTTTGTTATATTTCACACAAAGCCTGTTCAACGAGCTTAAGGCGCCGTGAACCTCTAATGGGGACTACCCATATCACGTATCACATACATATATACATGTCAAGGACTTCGTATATAAGACCTTACAAAACACTCTCTCCAGCTTTCCCAAATACGATCTTTCACAACACACACACATACACACACACACACACACACACACACACACACACACACCAAAACACACCTGTGGTACGTC